>NC_044983.1:55050183-55342267 GCF_008728515.1 Papio anubis
CTCTGTCAAAGACTTTCAAATCCAATGTCCTCCTCAAAGATATCCTTGACTAAGATGGGTATTCTTACAACACATTAAAAAGGAACCAATGGTGTATTTTCTTTAAATTGTCTTTTATCATTTATATACTTTTATCATAATTTAATAACGTATAATCATACTAATACAAAATGCCATTTACTGCTCTACAGGGACTGTTTTTGGTGATGTTATATTGCGTTCTGAAGAAAAATACCAATTATTATCTCTGCACAATCCTTAGCTGCTAGATATTTTCTCAATTTTACACATAAAGTTACCTCTCTACAATCATATAATTAATAGAGTAAGATTTTTATCCAGATTGCCCGATGTCTCTTCCATCTGTTACAAGGCTTTCCAATATACACATAAATTTGGATCCTGTCACTAGGTAGGGTAAGCCCAACCCTGAATGCCAAAATTTATTTTCATTTATAAAACATGTTTTGTTAGTATTTGTAGTTTGCCTACCATGCCTAACAGAGCAGGTGCTAGTGGTTGTTATTTTTTCTTAGAGGGTATGAAGAGGTCTATATAATATACCCAAATGTAGATTGATGTTGGTGATGTTTCAAATTTTCCAGTTGCCAGTCTGTAACCATAACAACAGGTGATAGTTAATTAATATGCTTAAGTACATGTGCATCAGCCCCTCTCATTCCTATCTCTTACTTAAGTCACTGCTGTGACAGCCAGTTTTTGCAAGATACTGATCTGCTTTGCACAGGCATTATTTTTCACCCTTCTCATCGTATGCTGAGTTTTCCTATGACACCAAGGAGTGGTGCACTTATGGGATCCCTCAGGACACTTGATATTTGCATCTTATTAGATGCATGTTTTACTTTCAAGCCCTCCATCAAATATCTTCATATCAGGAGCATGTGTACCTTTGACTGCTGAGGCGGCAGATAAGTGCTACTGGTTTTGGTCCTCCAGAAGACACTTTGGTGACTTATTTCACAAGCTTTTCAAACATTTACTGTGGAATTGAACGCCAGTGGCCCCCAGCAATAAGCATCAGAATAAGTATCTTTTTATTGCCATTCCCTTCTTCCATGTTTTACTCACTCTTGCTCCCTGGGATTACTTCCCAATTACACTACCTGCACAGAAGTTTTTGTTTCAGATTCTGACACCAAAATATGGTAGTGGGGACAGAATGGGGAAAGGATCTTTGACTGTTGGGGAGGATGCTTGAATAAGTACATAAATGCTATTACCTTGACCTTGAAACATAATTTTATGATATCTTTCCAACTCCTAGTCCATCAAAACAAATGCTGTGCTTTGTATTGATCTTTTAATTCCCCCTTTGGCTTTTATCTTTCATTCAGAAATGGGTATTGTTTTCTTACTTGCACAGTTCTTGATTTTTATTTTTTACTTCACATAGATTACTACCTAGTCTCATACACAAAATCCCTGAAGATAAGGCTCTGAAGATAGATAAGGTATAAGACTCTAGTCGTTAAATGACTGAACGGCCTTAAACACTAGCATTAGGAATGTGAAATTTATCCCCAGGTAATGAGAAACCACCAAATGTTTATTAAGAATAGAGTAACTTGTTAATAGTTACATTTAATTAAACTAACCTGCTGGTGAAGATGAAGGTGAGTTGGTTTCAAGACACTGCCTAGTCCAGGCATCACCTAAAGTACTTCCACCTGAAGTAAGAGTTGGACTTTCTAATTTATATTTCATTGTCTGATGTAATTGTACATAATATATAATCTAAAGTAATTGCTTAAAATAGTATAAATATTTAGTTAAATGTCCAATTTTGCTCATATTTGTATATGATTTTTATATCTTTTGTTTTACATAACATGCATTTGTCAGTTAGATTCTTTTTTATTAAACTAAACTTATGAAGAGATTATCTATATAATATTTAATTGGTTAACTTGTAGAGAGGGCTAACAGTATTTGTAATAATTATGGTTTTATGATAACAATAATGTTTCAGTGTATACTGGTTACTTTCCACATTTAGGTTTGGTGCCTAAAATTCAAAGACCAAATCATATTAGGAACTTCAATAAGCAAACATTATTATATCATAATTTTTAATAGATCCTTTCATTTTCTGAGACTTAAGAGCTAGGATGCTAAGCCTGGTATGCTAAATATTGTATTCTGTACTCTGTTTAGACTTTGATTTGGATTTAAAATTCAAAATCACTTCCATCATTTCTATCCTTGTGAGTGTGTGCCTGTGGGGATATTAAAATAGAGAAAGAGCTACTTGGAGAGATGAAGTGATTGAATTTGATGCCTAAGGCCAGAAACCTCATTTTGCTTATGTTAATATGTAGAACTTTCTGCACTCCTATCCATGGCTAGTAAATGCTTTTTCTTGATTTTGTAAAATTCAGCATTGTACATCCTGCTTAAAAACCTTATTTCTTTTGTTGCAAACAGTGCTAGCAACCAATTTCAATCTAGATACTATTAACGTGGCTCAATTATAAAATGATTACATATGATTATAAAAAAGCAAAATCTATGTGTTTCTATCTTTAATGTCACTTTATTTAAGATTGCAGATTAAAGCTTTTGTAATCTTAGGTAAATCAGTAATTAACTTAGCACAGAGATAGAATATAGAGATGAAATCATAAGACCAAGGAGGCATTTTCAAAGAATTTTAATAAATATGTAGCAGAATATAATCTGTCCCAAAGAAGTGCAGATATCTCTGGGGTCCCACCCATGGCAGGGTAACATAAGGAAGACAACATTTGTCATTATTATCTATAAATTAGTTAATTTATCAATTTTCAACAAATACTTAGTGAACACCCACTTGTTGGCATTCCAAGATGAGCAAAATAGTGTCTCAGATCTAGGACAGCTCAGAGGATAAGGTGAAAATGGCGGGGGTGGGGAGAAGAGAAATGCACGAATATACAATTATAATTTAAAATAGTGTATGCTGTGAATCATTATGAAAATATACAAGACAGGATGAATTCCTGGGTCAATCATAAAAATGTTTTCCAAAGGCAAAAGGCCCATCAACAGTGTTTCTTAGACCATGCAGAGGAGTCTACCAGCCGAGAAGTGTAATCAAAGCATCAGAGACAGAAAGAGAATATCAAGTGTGTAGGCTAAAATTCTTAACAGAATGTGTCATGTTTTAGTTATGGGGAGCAAGGGAGGATGGTGTCCCAGGCAAAAGGCTGGAGTGTTGAGAGGCAGGGGAATGACTACAGACAGTTTGGGTAGATATGTACGACGCAGGACCTTATATATAATGCAAAAGTATTTGGGCTTTTAAGTGACTGATTTGATCAGATTTGTGCTTTAGAAAAATAGCTGATGGCCAAAGTGGACGAGGGACTGGTGATAAGTATTAGGTTGAGGCAATTGGTCAGTTGAAGCTGAGTTTGTATTAAGACTTTGAGAGTGGGAATGCAATGGTGATGGCAGAATCTGGGCTTCCTGATTGATGTATTGTGGGAAATGAGGAAAAAGAAGGCAACAGAGATGCTGCCTAGTATCCTTCTGCTGATGTTGATGGTGCCACTAGTTAAACCACAGAATGATAGAGAAAGAAAACCTAACAACAAAGGAGTGTGGTTTGAAAATATATTACATTTGTTGTTTGTAAATTCCTTTAGTAGATATGAAATTATGTAAAGTAATAATTATAACAACATATTGTTGGGTTTGTAACATGAAAAGTTTCAATATATATAATAAAAATATCACTAAAAATTATATATATAGCAATAATATACTATATCGTTATATAATAGATAATAATATCACTATATCGTTATATAACAGATATAACAGTAATTTCACTGAAGTGGGATACAACTTTTGAGGAGTAACATTTGAAGACCTCACTTGAATTCAGTTAGTATAACTCTGAAGTAGATTCTGATGAGTTTAGATGTATATGATAAGCCTTAAACAAACCACTAAGGAAATCACTTAAAAATATAGTGAAAAATGATTAAAAGTAATAAAACGTTACACTAGACAATATTTACTTGATGCAAAAGAATATAGTAAAGGAGGACTAGCAGCAAAATAGATATGAGACATGTAGAATAAAAACTAAAATGAGAGACATTACTCCAGCAATATTGATAATAACATTAACTGTGAATGGATTAAGCTATCCAATCAAAAGACAGAAATCGTCAGACTGGATAAAAAACAAGATCCAACTATATGCTGTCTATAGGAGGTACTTTAGATTCAAAGATACAAACAGGATAATAGGATAAAAGTTAAACAAATGGCAAAAGAGATGCAAAGTAGAATATAAGGTTAATATACAAAAGTCAATTGCTTTCCTTTATTTCAGCAATGAAAAATTAAAATTTGAAAATAAAAACAATACCATTTCCATTAACAACAAAATCATAATATACTTAATATACTCATATAGTTAGGTTATAAATCTAACAAAATATGTACAGGATCTATACGCAGAAAACTACAAAACCTTGATGAAAGAACTAAAAGATCTAAATAAATGGAGACCTTGTTGTGATTTTAATTTTTATTTCCCTAATGATTATTGATATTGAGCATTTTTTTCATGTTTTTTGGACACTTTCATGTCTTCTTTTGCAAAGTATTTGTTCGTGTCTTTTGCTCACTTTTTAATGGAATTACTTGTTTGTTTTTGTTGTTGCCAGTTTGTTTTAGTTGCTTATAGATTCTGAAGATTAGTTCATTATCACATGCCTAGTTTGCATCTGATTGAAATTCTTAGGTTTTCTATTAACTCTGTTGAATAGTTTCTTTTACACTTGCATTTTTGGTGGGAATGTAAATTAGTTCAGCCTCCGTGGAAAGCAGTATGGAGATTTCTCAGATAACTAAAAATAGAACTACCACTTGACCCGGCAATCCCACTACTGGGCATCTACCTAAAGGAAAATAAATTTATCTACCAAAAAGACACCACGTCATTAGTCACAATACCTAAGTCACGGAGTCAACTTAGGTGCCCATCAATGGAGGGCTGGATAAAGAAAATGGTGCATATATACCATGGAATACCGTAAAGCCATAAAAAATGAAATGATGTCCTTTGCAGCAACATGGATGTAGCTGGAGGCCATTATCCTAAGTGAATTAACACAGAAACAGAAAACCACACACTGCCTGTTCTCTCTTTATAAGTGGGAGCTAAGAAATAGGTACACGTGAACATAGAGATACAAACAATAGACACTAAGAACTTCAGAAGGGTGGAGACAGGGAGACAGGGAAGCGTTGAAAAACTATGTATTGGGTATCTCTTGGGTAGTTTTTTACTGTGTGGATGATCGGTTCAACAGAAGGCCAAACTCCAGCATTATGCAATAAAGTCAATAAATTGTGCAATAAACCTGCACATGTACCACTTTAAACTAAATTTGAAAAAAAGAAAAAAGTAATCAGAGAGATTACTTTTTTGAACTCTGTGTTCATGCTTTGAAAAACTCAGTATTGCTAAGATACCTATTCTTCCCAACTTGATCTACAGGTTCATTACAATACTATTTGAAATCACAGTGCTATTTCACTTACGATCCAGCAATCATGCTTTTAATTATTCCTCCACCTAATTTGAAAACTTATGTCTAAACAAGATTGTACAGAGATATTTATAGCAGTTTTATTCATAATTACTAAACGCTGAAAATAACCAAAATGTCCCTCAGTAGGTAAAATGAGAGACAAACTGTGGTACATGCACATAATAGGGCATTATTCAGTCATAAAAGGAAATGAGCTATTAAGCCAGGATAAAACACAGAGAAACCTTAAATACATATTGCTCAGTGAAATAAGCCAGTCTCAAAAGGCAACATACTGTGGGACTTCAATTATATAACACTCTGGAATAAGTAAAACCATGGAGACAGTGCACAGGTCAGCAGCTACTAGGGCTAAAGAAAAGGAGAGTGGAATGAATAGGTAAAGCATAGGTGCTTTTAAGGGCAGTTAACCAGGGCTTCTTGGAGAAATGGCTTATCCTAGGACTGGAGCAGAAAATATAAAAGATGAAGCTGGAGCATCTTGTAGTACCAGAAAGTAAGAAAGTACTCAAAAATATATGTGTATAGATGAGTGTTTGTCAATGAGGCCGAGGAGCCAACTGAAGTTCTCCCCAATGGCCAAAGCTGAAACAATCTGAGTAAAACAATTAATAAAGTATTATTAGAGTGTATCTCAAAGTATAAGTATTCATGATTCCATACTGACAGAAACACATAATTGAGTAAGTTAATACATAGGGGAGGAGAAACAAATCTCCCACTCATATGAATTATAAATTATTTAGCTACTTCATCCAAAATGAGGGAAGTATAATGACTTCCTTCCACAGCCTGGAAGGGGGAAAGGGGAGAAGGAGTAACTTTACAGCAAAGAAATCTGAAAACCATTACTTCATTCAGACTTCATTCATTACTTCATTCAGACAATGATGGTCACCATCAACAATCATAATCATGTTGATAGTATGTACTGTTGATATGACATGATGAAAATGGCGTGCCACTTACCTCTGTGATCTTCCTCTCCCAAACTCATAACCCCAAACTAATTATGAGAAAGAAATTCTAATTCCAATAGAGGTGCCTCCTACACAAATATACCTGACCAGTACTCTTCAAACTGTCAAGATCATTAAAAACAAGGATAGTCAGAGAAAATGTTACAGTCAAGAAGATCCTAAGGAGACGTGACAACTAAATGTAATGTGGTATCCTGAATGGGATCCTGAAATGAGAAGGAAAACTAGGTTAAAAAGTAAGGAAATCTTAATAAACTACGGACTTTAGCTAATAATAATGTATACATGTGTATAATATTAATAAATGTATCACACTAAGGTAAAATGCTAATAATAGGGGAAAATGTGGGTGTGGGATGAGGAAAGGGTATACAGAAAGCCTATACTATCTGATCAACCTTTTGGTAAATCTAAATCTAAAAAAATAAAATATATCAATAAAAATTTTGGAACAACATTCTTCATTAACCAAAAAAATAAAAAAATAAAAAATTAAAATAAAAAGAATCTTTAACAGATGTTTCTAGTCAAATTCAGCAGTACCTAAAAAATATAACACATCCTGTCTAAGTGGAGATTACATCAGAAATTCCAGGTTGGTTTTCCATTGACAATTGCTATAATTCACCACATTAAAAAAAAGAAACACGATCAGCTCACTAGATAAAGAAAAAGCATCTTTCCAAATGTAATATATATGCCTAATAAACTCTTATTAATCTAGTAATAGAAGGGACATTCCTCAACCTGATAAAGGACATTTATGAAAAATCTACAATTGACCTCATATTTATTGCTTTATCCCTAAGAACACAAACAAGGAAAGTATGTCCACTCTCACTACAACAATTTCATGGATTTTCCAGCTTGGCAATAATACAAGAAAAAGATACAAAAGGCATAAAAATTTCAAAGGACAACATCATCTATAGTCATTTTTCAAGAATCTAGCACAAAGATACTAGTACTAGTAAGTTTGTGTAAGATCTCAGGATACAAGACTGATAAGATAACGTAATTGTATTTCTATATACTAACAACAAACATTTGAAAACTGAAATTTATACTTACCTTTCATAATAGGATCAAACATAAAATATTACCAGAGGACATCAACAATATATGTGAAAGACCTATATAGTGAAAACTACAAAACACTGATAAGTTTTTAAGTGTCTAGTAAATGGAGATATATGCTCTATCATGGATTGAAATATTAAATATTGTTAAGATGTCAATATTCCCCTGCTTAATTTATATATTCAATGTAATCTCAATCAAAATCCTGGAAGATTATTTTTGACGAAACTGACAAACTGATTATAAAATTCATATGAGGATGCAAGGTACCAAGAATTTCCAAAACAACTTTGAAAAAGAACAATTCATACAGCCAAAACTATCTAACTTCAATACTCATCATGAGGGTACAGTAATTAATACAGTATGGTATTGTCATCCTGTTAGACAAATAGATCAATGTAACAAAATACAGAGTCCAGAAACAAACCCACACATATATGGACAACTGATTTTTCACAATGGTGCAAAAGTAATTATATGTGGAAGGATAAACTTTTCTACAAATGCATGGAATAATTGAATATTTATATGCAAAAGAAAAACTAAATTCAACTGCTACCTCACTTCATATACAAAAATTAATTTATTTTGCATAGATGAAAATGTCAGAGCTGAAACTATAAAACATCTAAAAGTAAATGTAGAAGAATATCTTAATGACCTTGGGTTAGCCAATGATTTATTAAGTAGGACACAATAAGCAAAAGTCATAAAAGAAAACAATTGATTACTGTAAAAATAACCACACTACCCAAAGCAAGATAAATATTCAGTGCAATTCCCATCAAGATACCATCATCATTTTTCACAGAACTACAAAAAAAATCTTAAAATTCATATGGAACCGAAAAAGAGCCCGCATATCCAAAGCAATACTAAGCAAATAGAACAAATCTGGAGGCATCACATCATCTGACTTCAAATTATACTACAAGGCTATAGTTTCCAAAACAGCATGACACTGGTATAAAAATAAGCACAGACCAATGAAACAGAATAGAGAAGCCAGAAATAAAGCCAAATTTATACAGCCAACTGATCTTCAGCAAAGTATACAGAAACATAAACTGAGGAAAGGACACTCTATTCAACAAATGGTGCTAGGTAAATTGGCAAGCTGCATGTAGAAGAATGAGACTGGATCCTCCTCTCTTACCTCATAAAAAAAATCATTCAAGATGTATCAAAGACTTCAATCTAAGACCTGAAACCATAAAAATTCTGGAAGATAACAACAGAAAAACTAACCTAGACACTGGCTTAGGCAAAGAATTCATGACTGACACTCCAAAACCAAACGCAACGAAAATAAAAACAATAAATGGGACCTAATTAAACTAAAAAGCTTCTGCACAGCAAAATAAATAATCAGCAGAGTAAACAGACAACCCATGGAGTGGGAGAAAATATTGCAACCTATTATCAACAAAGGACTAATATCAGAATCTACAAGAACTCAAATGAGATCAGCAAAAAAAAAAAAGAAAGAAAAAAGAAAAAAAAAAAGTGGGCAGGATATGAATAGACAATACTTAAAAGAAGATAAACAGCAAACAAACATATGAAAAAATTCTCAGCATCACTAATTATCAGGTAAATGCAAATGAAAACTACAATGAGATACCACCTTACTCCTACAAGAATGACCAAAATTAAAAAGTCAAAAAACAACAGATGTTGGCATGGATAATGTAAACTAGTATAACCACTATGGAAAACAGTATGGAGATTCTTTAAAGAAATAAAAGTATAGCTACCATTCAATCCAGCAATCCCACCACTGGGTGTCTACCAAAAGGAAAAGAAGTCATTATTTGAAAAATAAACATGCACATGCATGTTTATAGCACACCATTTGCTATTGCAAAGATATGGAACCAACCTAAGTGCCCATTAACCAATGAATGGATAAAGAAAATGTGGTATACATACACCACAGAGTATCACTCAGCCGTAAAAAGGAACAAAATAATGTATTTTGCAGCAACTTGGATGGAGCTAGAGGCCGTTATTCTAAGTAACTCAGGAATGAAAAACTAGATATTGTGTGTTCTCATTTATAAGTGAGAGTTAACTACCAGGATGCAAAGGTATAAGAATGACATAATGGACTTTGGGGACTTGGAGGGGAAGGGTAGGAGGAGAATGAGTGATAAAATAGTACATATTGGGTACAGTGTACACTGCTCAGGTGATGGGTGCACCAAGATCTCAGAAATCACTGCTAAAGAACTTATCCATGTTAGCAAAACCTCCTGTACCCCACAACTATTGAAATAAAAGTATCAGTACCATGCTGTATTGGTTACTGTAGCCCTTGTGGTAGAGTTTGAAGTCAGGTAACATGACTTTCCAGTTTTTTTCTTTTTGTTTAGGATTGCCTTGGCTATTCAGGCTGTTTTTTGGTTCCATATGAATTTTAAAGTAGTTTTTTCTATTGTGTGAAGAATGTCATTGGTAATTTAATAGGAATAGTATTGAGTCTGTAAGTTGCTCTGGGCAGTGTGGCCATTTTAATAATACTGATTCTTCCTATCCATGAACATGGGATCTTTTTCCATTTGTTTGTGTCTTTGATTTCCTTGAGCAGTGTTTTGTAATTCTTATTGTAGAAATCTTTCACTTCCCTGCTTAGTTGTATTCCTAGCTATCTTTATTTTTGTGACAGTTGTAAATGAGACTGCCTTTCTGATTTGGCTTTTGGCTTGGCTGTTGTTGGTGTATAGGAATGCTAATAACTTTTTGTTTGTTTGTTTGTTTTGGGTTTGGTTTTTGTTTCTTGAGGACGAGTCTCGCTCTGTCACCCAGGCTGGAGTGCAGTGGTACAATCTCAGCTCACTGCAATATCCACCTCCTGGGTTCAAGTGTTTCTTGTGCCTCAGCCCCCAAGCAGCTGGGACTACAGGCATGCACCATCACACTAGGCTAATTTTTGTATTCTTAGTAGAGATGGGGTTTCACTATGTTGACCAGGCTGGTCTCAAACTTCTGGCCTCAAGCAATCCACCCGCCTTGGCCTCGCAAAGTGTTGGATTTTTGTACATTGATTTTTGTCTTCTGAAACCTCACAGAAGTTGTTTATCAGCTGAAGGAGCTTTTGGGCCAAGACTATGGGGTTTTCTAGGTACAGAATCATGTTGTCTGCAAACAGGGATAGTCTGACTTCCTCTCTTCCTATCTGGATGCCCTTGGTTTCTTTCTCTTTCCTGATTGCTCTGGCTAGGACTTCCTATACTATGTTGAATAGAAGTGGCGAGAGAGGGCATCTTTGTCCTGTGCTGGTTTTCAAGGGGAATGCTTCTAGGCTTTGCCCATTCAGTATTATGTTGACTGTGGGTTTGTCATAGATGATTCTTATTATTTTGAGGTGTTCATTCAATACCTAGTTTATTGAGAGTTTTTCACATAAAGGGGTGGTGAATTTTATTGGAAGCCTTTTTCTCCACCTATTGAGATAATCATGTGGTTTTTTGTTCCTTACACTGTATACAAAAATCAACTCAAGATGAGTTAAATATTTAAGTGTAAACCCCAAAACTATAAAAATCCTGGGAGACAACCTAGGCAATACCATCCTGGCCATAGGAATGGGCAAAGATTTCATGACAAAGACAATTGCACAAAAGCAAAAATTGACAAATGGGATCTAATTAAACGTAAGAGCTTCTGCACAGCAAAAGAAACTATCAACAGAGTAAACAGACAAGCTACAGAATGGGAGAAAATATTTGGAAACTATGCATCCAACAAAGGCCTAATATCCAGCATTTATAAGGAACTTAAACAAATTTACAAGAGAAAAACAGCTGCATTAAAAAGTGGGCAAAGAACATGAACAGACACCTTTCAAAAGAAGACATATATATAGCCAACAATCATATGAGAAAAAGCTCAGTATCACTGATCATTAGAGAAATCCAAATCAAAACCATGGTGAGATACCATCTCATACCAGTCAGAATGGCTATTAATAAAAAGTCAAAAAGTAACAGATGCTGGCAGGGCTGTGGAGAAAAGAGAATGCTTATACACTATAGGTGGAAATGTAAATTAGTTCAACCATTGTGGAAATCAGTATGGTGATTGCTCAAAGAGGTGAAAAATAGAAATACCACTCAACCCAGCAATCTCATTACTGGGTATAAACGCAGAGGAATATAAATCATTCTACCATAAAGACACATGCACACAGATGTTCACTGCAGCACTATTCCAAATAGCAAAGACATAGAATCAACCTAAATGCCCATCAATGACAGGCTGGATAAATTGTGGTAGATATACACCATAGAATCCGATGTAGCCAAAAAAAAAAAAAAAAAAAAAAAAAAAAAGAATGAGATTATGTCTTTTGCAGGAACATGGATGGAGCTGGAAGCCATTATCCTTAGCAAATGAATGCAGGAACAGAAAACCAAATACATCATGTTCTCACCTATAACTGTGAGCTAATTGATGAGAACTCATGACACAAAGCAGGGAACAACAGACATCAGGGTCTACTTGACAGTGAAGGGTGGGAAGAAGGAAAGAAGGAGAGGAGCAGAAAAGATAACTATTGGGTACTGGGCTTAATACTTGAGTGATGAAATAATCTGTACAATAAACCCCCATGATATGAGTTTACTTATGTAACAAACCTTCACATGTACCCCGAACCTAAAATAAAAGTTAAAAAAACAAATTCACAAAAAATAAAATTAAAATTTAAAAAGAAAACAATTGGTAAGTTTAATTTCATCAAAATTAAAGACTTATGCACTTCAAAACATCACTGAGAAAATGAAAAGACAAACCACACAAAGTGAGAAAATGTTTTCAAAACATATTTCTCATAAAAGACTTTTTTCATTATGTGTATGTGTGATATATATATATGCTCATATATATATATATATATATATATATATATATGTGCACGGAGGGAGTATGCCAGCTGGCACACGGCCATAGGGACTCCCCCACTGGAGCTTGCCACGAGTCAGGCATGGTCAGCCAGATCAGAAGTTAAGAGGCAGACCCCAGGGCACCTGAGACTGCCCTACAAGCAGGCACAGCCAGACTGGGGCCTCGGGAGAGGCCAGATGATCAAGGGATGCTCAGGTCAAACCGGCCTCATCTAATGGGCAAGACTGCGCTGCAGAGTTCAGGTTTGACAGTTCTGCTTGGAATAACATCTCCTACGGGAGCCAGTCAAGCCTAGGCCGATAGCTGTCCCTGATGGTGCTCCGCTACAGATGCTTCCACACCAAATCCTCTGGGCTCCACATCAGCTGACTTGCTGCCCCTACCACTTCTCTAGGCAGATCTCCCTGCCAACTCGAGTGCCTGTAGTGATCAAAGGGTCTCTGTCTGCTGGCACTCCAGGCCCGTGGCGAGAGTGGGTTGCTCCTTGTCACCCATTCTCCCAGAGCCATGTGGGGTCAGGAACAAGTCACAGTGTGCAGTAGCTCCATGTGGGGTTCCCAGCTTTCTCTCCTCTCGGTCCAACTTCTGTGTCTTCCCTTGGTCGACTCTCAGTGCCTTCCCCCTGAGGATCTATTAGGAGCACACCAGTCATCTTGGTCAGTGTGAGCTGTTCCACCTGCCTGCATGTAGTTGGCCATCTTGCCCTCCCCAGATGAAAGTGGAACTTTTATGTCTTTTTGGTGAAAATGCAAAATGGTACAGTCACTATGACAAGCACTTTGACAGTTTCTCACAAAGTAAAACATGCACTTACCAATTCCACTCGTAGACAGAGACCAAAAAGAAGTGAAAATACATATCCACATAAAAACTGAGCTATATCTAGTCAGTACATATCCACATATATGTACTGAAATGTTCATAGCAGTTTTATTCATAGTAGCCAGAAACAAAAAACAACACAAATGTCATCAGCTGGTTAAGAAAAGTAGCACATCCATAAATTGGAATACTACTCAGAAATAAGAAGGAAAAACTGTTGATATACTCAACAACATCAATACATTTCTAAAGTGTTATGTTAAAGAAGTCATACACGCAAGCATACCTAAGGTTTAGGTACATTTAAGTAACAATCTGGAAAACGCAGAACTATAAAGATAACAGTTAAGCAGTTGACAAGGATGGCAAGGCAACTAGGTGCAAAGGGGCCAAGGGAAATTTTCCGAGTGATGGGAATTTTCTATTTCATGGGGTGGTGGGTATACAGTGGTATACGTTTGTCAAAACTCATCAAAGTCTACACTTAAATTTAATTGTATGTAGACTTTACCTCAATAAAACTGATTTAAATATTAATCCAGGCTGAAATTCTATAAAATTCTAAATCTAAACCAAAGCAGTATTTAGGCATAACAATTTCCATGAGTATTCACCTTTTATGTATTTGGTGTGGTCCTCTTCAAGTAAAGATTATGTAAATGATTTCAATTAAAAGCGATTGACATTAAATATTTGCTTTATGGGAAAACATAGGCAGTTTCTAGTCCTTCATTATTTTTCACTTCTATAGGTATTCAAATAATGACATTTTCTTTTCATGTTTTCAAACCAGTTGGAACTCCCTTATAGATACGTGAGTAGAATGTAAGTAGAATCTTAGACTCATTTGGTTTTTGAACTAGAAGAAATCTTGGTCACCATCTAGTCCAAAGTTTTCCCTTTGTAGAAATTTAAAATCCAGAGAGGTTAAGGGTCATGTTCAGAGTAATATTGCTAATTACTCAAATAGCTCAGTCTAAAACCCAGTTCTGCATGCTCCCTAGTTGAAAATTTTTCATTGTATTCTTTCATAAAATATGACTATTTTTTGTCAATAACTTTAATGGACTCCCCATGCCTTCTGCTCATACATATATTTTTAATTCAAGTGAAATCACATAACATAAAATTAACTATTTTTAAATGAGTGGACTCTTGAATCACTTTCATTTAGGAAAACTCTACCAGTAGTGAATTTGTTTTGATCTTTTCTGCTTTTGGTGCAGTTGCACAGTGAGTGAAGGTTGTCTTGTTCTTCCACAGATATCTAGTAAGCATTTACTTTTGTGGATGTGTCCTCCTAGTCTGGGACTTTCAGAACAAAATTGGGTTGCCCAGGATAGTGCTCTGTGCCTATTGCTCCTTATGAGTAGTCTTTTGAGGTTAATATTCCATGTAGTGACCTTCCCTCACACCCTAGAATTTGGAATTATCTCACCTTCTTGTACAATATCTGCTTATTAGCTCTGCTTCACATCCGTAAAGTTATAGATAACCAACATATACCATTGTAAAGATATGGGAATAACTAGAACACTTGGTTCCTGACTCCCTTCCCCTTAATACCTCCCTTCATCTAAAGCCGAAAGCACCTTCTAACAGTGGTAAGAGATTTAAGATCTGTAGGTCTAGGCTAACTTGAAAGGTTGTTTAATGCTATGCACTCAGAAGGTCGTGCCTATGTGCAGGCTGAACACGTTACCTGCTCAATCTTTTTTACGTTCCCTGGATTTAGAAATAAGACTGCAATAGTTGACTCCGGGGATCTTCCTTTACAGTCTTCAGAATTGAATGTGCTTGTTCTCTTCCACAGGAGTTGAAATGTTGATTTGGAGGTATGGGTGAATGCTTGTCATTTGACTATGCCCTCAAGCTGAGTTGGATCTGAGGAGATGAACATGTGACCTGTTGAACTGCTGGCAGTGGAAAACTAGAGTTATTCTTTCTCAGGAGAAAAGGTCAGGAAGAGTCCTTACTCATTAATCCAATGAAAATCTGGAATTTACTTTAGGAGATTTAGAAAATTAACCAAATGAAAAAAAAAAGTGTGTATTTTAAATCTTTACATCCATGTAACTCTCATTTGTTCTAACTCACATTGAGCTATCAAATTTTGTGGCAAGCTATAAACTTGTTGAGTCATTAGCCTGCCTGGTTAATGGAGGAAAACTAAATTCCTGTTCCTGCATAATGACACTTATTCACTGTAGACATTTGCATCACTGGGAAACGATAAAACCTCATCCTTCATAATGAAGTTCTCGGCTGACAAAAAGGAAAATATAGTGTTGTGGGACAACTATGAATATAAAACAAGCTTAATAAAGAAATGGTGACAAATTATATTATGTAAAATGTAATGCAATAGAAAATGTTACTAATTCATTGGAAATGTCATAAATAATCCAAATAGTTTTTGACTGTCAAGGCCTTGAAAAATATGTTTCCTTAAAAATGAAGTGCAGAAGAGATGTCAATTTAATTGCCATCATATTTTGACATGCTTGGAGATTCCTATATTCAGCTTATTTGCTAAATTTAGACACTTGCTTATGATGAAATGAAGAGAGGAGCACAATTAACCAGTTTGCTATTATATTGTTGATCTGGCAGGAAAGCTGTTAGCATACTCAGGCTACAGGATTGCTGTTTTGGTTTTAGATCAATATTTGCATTATCTTACAATCAGTTTAGACAACTGTGCCTTTATGAAGTAGGCAAAATTTTAGATTTTGTGTTTGAACATTGAGAAAAGACATTTGTCAGATCTATAATATTACTAACCCTAAGTTGTAGCTTCTGGAAAAACTGTAGCCAGCTCTTCTTAATCAACTTGACTGAGACTCTGACTTAGAGTTGAAGAGCTCATATGCTAGAAGGCAATTATTTTTCTTCTTCTTATAGTGTATTTGCCACAGAATTGTCTACTGTTGTCACCAGTTGATACCTTACAAGTTTCTTTATTCTGATTTTACTCAGAAAGAATGTTCTCTCTCAGTCATTCAGCCATCTTGCATAGATTTTTTTTCCTTTTGCATTTTTGTCTTTGTTCTGAAGACTCTTATCTGGGGCCTGAAGGAGCAGCTCAGAAGTAGAGATGACTTCAACATCTATGACATTTTGAAAAGCGTTTTTTTTTTTTTTTTTTTTTTACTACTGGATCATCAGGAAAGAAAACATTATTTAGCCCAGCCTGAGTCTTGGACAGATTCTTGCTCATATCTGCCAAGTATGGGGTCCCTATTCTACCAGAGCAAGAGTGACCATTAAGTCTGTCTTTTTATATTGGTCATCATGCAGAACTTAAAGAAGAAAGGACTCACCATTCAGCTTATGGTGCAATGCCTTTCTTCTCCCATGAAATCTCTATTTTAGTATGCTTTGTAATTAAACATGTGACTTATCCAGGATCTGTTCCTTTCTGGGCTGTGGTTGAGGGTTGAGATTGAATGCTGTGAGCATTCTATAGCAAAGATTCCACTGCTCAACAATCACAGCTTCCTTTCTTTCCCGTGGAGGCTTCTCAACATTGCCCTAGATGCAGCTCCACCAATCCATTGGCACTGGCATGTACGAGGCCACCAATTGACCCTAGAGAATAGGTTGTGATCCTGTCACATATAATTTTTAATTCCTTGTGAAACTGTGGGTTGTCACTGATGTCTCTCATATATATCATATGTAGATAGATAGTATGTATGATATATATGAGATAAATATACATCATATATATGATATATGTGTGTCATATATGTATATATCATATTCATATATATGAATCATATGTGATATATGATGTAATGTTATATATGATCCAATGAAATATATATAATCCAATTTTGATTTTTCAAAAATTGCTACATATTTCCCAAAAAACAATTTCCTTTTTTTGGTGAATTTCCCACATTTGTTTTTAGTGCTTCTAAACATGTTTCTAAATTTATTCTTCACATTTCTATGTAATTTTCCTGTACCATTTGTCAGTGGTAGCTCAATCTTTATGCTGTTTTCCTCACAAAATCTCAGAAATGACTCTGGGTGAATTCATTATTAAAAATAATCGATACATCAAATTTTCCTGATTAGATAATTATTATTTCAGCTATATATTTAATGCAAATAATTAAAATGAAAACTTGTTTGATAAAAGACACTATCAAGAGAGTGAAGAGACAAACTACAGACTAAGAGAAAAATATTTGCAAAACACATAACTAATAAAGGGTTTGTATATCCAAAACATACAAAGTAGTCTTAAAACTTAATAATAAAGAAACAAAAAATTCTATTTAAAAAATGGGCAAAAGAGCTGAACAGACGTCTAATTGTAGAAGATAGCAAATACACATATGAAAATATGCTGAACATAATTATTCACTAGAGAAATGTAAATTAAAAGAACAAGGTACCACAGCACACCTATTAGAATGGCCAAAATCTAAAACACTTATAATACCAAATGTGGGCAGGACGTAGAGGAACAGAAATTCTCATTCATTGCTGGTGGGAATGCAAAATGGTACAGCCACTTTGGAAGGCGGTTTGACGGTTTAGCTTCTCTCACAAGGGTAAACATGATTGGTAGCATAGGATTCAGCCATTGCATTCCCAGGTATTTACCCAGATGTGCTGAAAATTTATGTCCTCCCAAATATCTGCACACAAATATTTATAGTAGTTTTAGTCATAATTACCAGAATGTGGAAGCAATCAAGATGTCCTTCATAGGTGATCAGAGAAACAAACCATGGTAAATCCATACAATGGATTCTTATTCAGCGCTTAAAAGAAATAAAATATCCAACCCTAAAAACGCATAGAGAAACTTTTAATGTACATTACTAAGTGAAAGAAGCCAATCTGAACATTCCATATACCATAAGATTTTAGCAAAATAATATTCTGGAAAAGGCAAAACTACAGAAACAGTAAAAGAATCAATGGTTGCCAAGGTTTTTGGAAGAGGAAGAGAGCATTAAAGCAGTGGAACACAGGAGACAGGGGACTTTTTAGTGAAGTTAAAGCGTCCCATATGAGAAAATTCGTAGGTAGATGTTAAGATGAAGCTAGCAGAAATTTCTTTCATCTATAGGCTCCTATAGGTCCTTAGAAGTAAACAGCCCTGAAAAGTAAAAGAAGCTTTCTAGCTGAATGGTTCATTATGTATTGTATTCTTTCACTGAACAGAAAATTTTAGCAGACAAAAGAGTTTGTAAGCAGACAAACAATAATGGTAGTTATTTATAATGGTAGATACATGAAGTCATACATTTGTCAAAACCTATAGAACCGTAAAAAACAGAGAACCTATAAGTGATTAACTTTAGTTAATAATTACGGCTCACCAGTTATAACAAATGTCCCATACTAATACAAGACATTAATAATAATGGAAACTGTGCATAGGTGAGTGGGGAGAGGTGATGTACAAGAACTCTGTGATTTTCTGCTCAGTTTTTCTGTAAAATTAAAACTCCTCTAAAAAAAGTCTATTAAAAATGATGAGAACCCAAAATAATTATCATAGTAATTTATCTTGATTCTGTGGTTATTATTCTAGCTATTTCTCTCTGGTGATCTCTTTTATTTTTATTTACCTAGTACATTTTGACTTATTTTTAAGCTGTAAATTTGTATTCACAAAACCATGTATTTTTAGTGTTCCTAAATGTTGTGTGGATATCCTGTATTCTAGGCTCTAAGAACTTTCATCCTAATTACTTGTAGTTTCACATATGCAGTACTCAACTGTGACAATTATGACTTAGATACATGAAATATTTATAAAGAATATGGAATCAGAACATATCAAGCAACTGTAATTGACTCCACCCTTTAGTTTCTTATCAGATTGAGAATTGTCCTTACTGATTGATGGGAAGTGATGTGCAATCATGAGCGATTGATTGGAAATCATTAAGTATGGAATGGCGTGCTGGGGAGCTGCCATCCCAACAAAACTAGAGTGTGAGTCAAGCTGATGGCAATGGTTAGCTCTGTTTCTAGTACACAAAGTTTAACCTCAAAGAGCTCATGAAAATTGTGATTCCACATACTGTGAAGTAAGTGGCATAATCATTGCATGTTGGGTAACAATAGCTAACATTTGAGTACTTAAATGTTAGCTATTTAAGTAACATATAGAGGGCAGGGCATGGATCAACCATTTAATCTTCACAATAGTCCTATGAGGCGGATGCTTTTGTTATTCCCATTTTACAGAAGACAAGTCTGAGTCATGCAGATTAAGTTATTTGCCCAAACTTTCAAAACTAAATAAAGGGCAGAATACCAATTTGAATTTGGGCAGACTGACTCTGATGTGCATGCTCTTCTCTACTGCTCCTCCAAATAATAGAAAGTATGGCCCCAGATGGTTAAGATTTAGATGCCTAAATTACGTAGCCTAGTTTTTCTTTTAACTTTGGACATTTAATGTTCAAAGCACTTCGTTTAATGTTTGTATGTGTCTCCATAAAAGGCCCAATTTAAAAGGAGCACTTATATGACTGTACTCCTGAAAGAAAAGCAAGATCACAAGATACTGCTGAGAAAAGTCAGCAAGATTGTGGGGTAGTTAAACAAACATGTGGGAATCATGACTATAAAAAAACACCAAAAAAACTACTTATTTATTGGTCAAAGCTACTGTTTTTGGTTAATATTTTAAAAATGATTTCTGCTGAGTTTTAGTTTTTCAAATATATCCTTTGCAAACTGCTATATATTCTGAAGTTTTTCCAGATTCCTAGTTATATATCAGACAAATATATCTGGCAGAGACCTTTTCATAAGATGGAAGAGATTGAAATTCTTTTTCATGATAAATTGAAAGAACTGAAAAACAACTGGGAACAAATACTGCAACTTTTTTTTATTGTTTAAAGTTCACAGAATTCTAAATGTAATCTTCTCACTGCTCTTGCAGCATACAAAACACGCACTAAAACGTGAAGGAGGTGGCCATTCTAAAAAAGGCTGGAAGATCCTATGAAATCAATGAACAGCACAGTCTTTGTGCAATTATTTTCACTTTCTTGTCTCAAAATGTGTAATGGGGTAAAGTTATATGTATCAACTCCTTGCAATTTACTTGAATTGAGTTATAGGTATTTTAAATGGCAAGAGAGATGCAAAACTGTAAGGATAACAAGCTATTTTACAGAAGATGGCCATTAGCATAAATTTTAAAACTTATGAACACATACTGTTAAGAATGATTTTGGAACTAAAAATGACAGGAATTTTTCTCCTCTTTTGTGGGTGTAGAGATGAGAACATTTTGAATATTAAAGAAAAGAAGTGTTTAGAAGGGCTAAATGAGAAGGAAGTGAGATTATAGCAAGTTGGTGATTAGAGAACAGACAGCCTAATCTAAGGCTTTTTCTCCACCTACCACAAAAGATCTATTCTAGACTTATCTTGGCTATAATATTTTATTAAGTTAATCATCCTTGGTGTTCATAGTACAACACACTATATTAATGCACCTAATATAATGTGCACTCATAATGAATGCTCTATAAAGTTACCTGAGGAGAAAATGAAAAGTTGCTTTGGGGATGATGGCATATAGAAGGCTTACTAGAAAGAAGAAGAAGGCTTATTATTTGTCTCCCAATTATATGTTGTTTGGAACAATAAGACAGTATTTTTAAAAACTGCATATTCAGAAAAATACTAGGCTTCTAAAAAAGTGTAGAGTTTGACCCAGTTGACTCATTAGTTATAAAACTGAATGCATAATGGGTAGTAAAGTTTAGACAGATTTTAAGTGGTTTAATCCTGAGGGTAAATTGGAAAAGAAAACCAGGAAGATAGAGGCTGCACAAAATAAGTAAAACAGGGCTGGGCGTGGTGGCTCATGCCTGTAATCCCAGCACTTTAGGAGGCCGAGGCGGGCGGATCACCTGAGATCAGGAGTTTGAGACCAGCCTGGTCAACATGGTGAAACCCCATCTCTACTAAAAATACAAAAAATTATCTGGGCCTGGTGGCATGCACCTGTAATCCCAGCTACTTGGTAGGCTGAGGCAGGAGAATCGTTTGAACCTGGGAGGCAAAGGTTGCAGTGAGCCAAGATCGTGCCAATGCACTCCAGCCTGGGCGACAGAACGAGACTCAGTCTCAAAAGAAAAAAGAAAGAAAAAAAAAAAACCAAATTAATAAATAAATAAGTTAAACTGTTCCAAAAATATAATATTTTAAAATATCTGTTTGCTGTTAATAAAATTAAATGAGTATGCTGAAAAAACACATTTCCTATTGTTATTACCTATAAAATTATATAGCATAGTATATAACATTTATTTGTGTATATATGATTAAATCTTCAGTGGACTCATGAATGAAATTAAAGAAAGATGTGTACCCAAGTTAAAGTATGGAAAAATGGTACCTGGGAAAATGTTAAACACCATTATCAGCTCAGCTATGTTAAGCCTACACTGTATTTGCTCAATATCTGTATTTCGATTACTTCAAAGTGCTTTTTAACTGAATAGTATGATTCATTTTACTCATGCGTAACTGGAAACTGGAACACCTGTGACTTGGCCCAATTTACATGGAACGTGATTGAAATTTTCCTGGTCGAATGAATTGTTATGATCAAAATTTACTTCTGGCAGCTGCTTGTTCTCTCTCCCTGGGGGCAGAGGAGTCACAAGAAAGATTTCTGAGCCATCTCTAAACCTCCCACAACTTACTTACTGCAGGTCTGAGTTCTCTACAATAGCCGACATTTTGGCTCAACAGATGTCAACTTCTTTTGCCTTTCACAGCCTGAATTTTCTAGCCTTTCACATAACACGTAAAAATATCAGAATTTGCTGTCATTTACCATTTGAATGCTGACAACACCTCCATTCAAAGCAGATGGGCAACATAGCTCCTGCTAGTGGAATGACCGTCTGAATGGAAGGTGCCTGGAAAAAGTAGAGCCCTCGCTGCTGGAGGTGGTTGGCTTCTGGTTTCACTATTTCCAGCTTTAAACTACTTTTCGTCTTCCTTCAAGGAGGAGTAGAGGCAGTTTGGCAGTTTTGTGCTCTACCAAGCAATCGTGTGCACTAAACAGTGAAAAATATTAAATACATTTACTCAAATGCCTTGCAATGTAAATGTCATCTGAATGGGCTGAAGTGGAAGAAGAAAGCAAATTGTTTAGTGAAACAAGCATTAATAAGAAAAACAAACCACCTCTCCTTTGTTTTCTTCCTCTTTATTTTTTTGTTTTCACTAAATACATTTATTAACTCACATACAATACTCTGGACTATTTTACTATTACTTTTACCTATTTGAAAAACTGAAGGAATCAAATGGTACAGTTTTACCTGTTTTGACAGGAATGTAAGGCTTCTGCACAGCTCTCTGGGAGATCCTAAAGTACCAATACTATCCTGTATGACATGGTATCTTATAAAATAGTTACTGGAACAACTCTCTGACTGCTAACAATAATTACGGTCTATCTTATGTAAAAAATGCTTATAAAATCAGGAAAAGAAAGCACCAGCGATTTTTGCTGTGGTGTTCAGTCCCTGGGGATTTGAAATACCTAAGTTGACTGTCGCTTTTATTTTTTTCCCTTCCAAAATGTATTCTCATTGGGGTCTGTTGTGACATGTGCAATATCACCTTAATCTCTACATCACCACTTCTAGCATGAAGACTTTGCTCTTCAAAGAGAAGTAACTACACTGCTATTGAAAACAAAATTACATTAGCTCGGAAGACTGAGCCCTGTGAGCCTGCCCTGGTGTATCAACTTTGAGGAAAAAGCAGATATTGGTCATTCGATTTGGAATAAGATTGTTTTGGTAGAAAAAGACAATTTTAGGATATGCTAGGAAAAATATGTTATTTGTTATTATTTTATTTTACAATAGAACAAGTTCAACTAAAAAAAATAAAACCTTATAACTTCATGTATTTTATTTTATTATTTTATTTATTATTTTTATTTTTTGAGATAGAGTCTTACTCTGTCACCCAGACTGCAGCACAGTGTCACAGTCTCGGGTCATTGCAACCTTCACCTCCTGGGTTCAAGGAATTCTCCTGCTTCAGCCCACCAAGTAACTGGGATGACAGGCAGGCACCACCATGTCTGGCTAATTTTTGTAGTTTTGGTACAGACAGGGTTTCACCATGTTGGCCAGGCTGGTCTCGAACTCCTAACCTCAAGTGATGCACCTGCCTTAGCGTCTCAAAGTGCAGCTTTATGTATTTGAAGGAAACATTTTAAATATTCTGATGTGTTGCAATGCAGCTGTGATCATATCAGAGAATAGATTGGAAGGTACACATTAACTGAGTGAGCATCAACGTACATGAGGGGTAAGTGTTGTGTTTCCCTTTGTTTTCTCGTGCCTCCACATAATGTCTGATATAATAGATTTTATTAAATCTATTTAATAATTAATTCATATTGGATCTTTACTGAGTGATTGAAAATATTGAGCTTCTCACCATATCTTTGTGTTTTCTGACTCATTTCTTTGGGGATGCCTTTCCTGATTTTCCCAAGTTTCTGTATGGAAAAATTCCATTTAGCAATCCATTTATACTCTTTTAGTTATTAAAAAATGTACAATTAAATTGTTACTGACTGTAGTCACCCTGTTGTGCTATCAAATACCAAATCTTATTCATTCTTTCTATATTTTTGGACCCATTAACAATCTCCACGTCCCCGCATCCCCACTCTTGATTAATTCTTGATTAATTCCAAAACCACTAGGATTCATTTAAGGCTCCATATTTGACCATGAACCACACCATGTGCTGGGAAATCATTTGAGGTTGTAGCTATTTGTGATAATAAGGAGTAGAAATACTTTTTCAAGCATCAAAGAATAGGAACTTTCTATCTCCTATGGCCTGTGTCCCTCAGGTAAAAAGGGAAAATGATTCATGACTTCACATGCAGTAATGAACGCTTTCTGCGGGTAGGCTAAATGCCACTGTTAGTCTACCAAAAAGTCAGGTGCATCTTCAGCAATCTAGAATGATTATCTTTATGTTGGGTTCTCTGTGGTATTAATCAACTTTCTCTAAAATTCTAATTTCTCCAAATTTGTCAAAATCAACTGTTTTGAAGTTAAAAAAGAAACTGAAAATGTTCTCCTTATTCCAATAGCAAATCTATGCTGCATGACATAACTTATTAATGTATCACATTAACACTTCATAATATATTCATGTTTGCAAGTAGGATGTTTAATCATATAAATTCCTGTCTATTCAAGTTCTGTTTATAGTGAAACAAAAATGAGAACAGCAATCACAACGAGCTTATGCAATACCATTAATATAATGATTTTGGTTATTATATTATTTATTATTTATTGAGTTCTGGATGTCTCGATAATTAAAGTATGATATATAAAAATAGCAAAACTTCAGCTAATACTCTAAACTCTTCATTCTCCAGTGTTGACGCTCCTAAGGATTAAGGTCTATTTTGACAATTTTCTGAGGAAAAATAGTGAGTATGCATCAGATTTGGTGGTGATGGTAGGAGAGAAAAAAACTCGAAATTATTTTCCTCATTGCCCTAGTCCCTACCCTATCTATTCCCTATTTTAAATTTTTCTTTCAATGCCAGATCCAGGTTTTGTAGGACCTTAACTTCATACAATTTGGAGATCCTTCTTGAAGAAGAACACTGTGTCTATATGCTGAGGCTTCCATATCAAAGTATCACAGATTGGGTGGCTTAAACAACATAATTTTTTTTTCTCATAGTTCTGGAGGCTGGAAGTCCAAGATCAAGGTAGGGTTGGTGTCTGGTGAGGCCTGTCTTCCCAACTTGTAGGTGGCCACCTTCTCTCTGTGTCCTCATATGATCTTTCCTCTGTGCATGTGCTCTTTGGTTTCCCTTCCTTTTCTTTGAAACGAGTCATGGCAAATCAGAGGACCACACATATAATCTTATTTTACCTTAATCACCTTCCTATATGATTGGGGCTTAGGGCTTGAGCCTATGGATTTTAGGAGGGAAGAGGGGACACAATTCAGTCCATAATAAATACGAACTCATGAACACAAAAGTGGGTTCACAAAAATAAAAGTGAATATTTATTCAAAATAAGAAAAGAAATGATAACAAATTGCTGGAGGCTTGGATTTTTAATGCCATTCTGCTGAGCTCTCTTTAGGTAGCTGCGTTAATCGGTCTTGTGTTGTTATAAAGAAGTACCTGAGGCTAAGTAATTTATAAAGAAAATAGGTTTATTTTGGCTTATGGCTTTGTAGACTGTCTAAAAAATGTGGCATCAACATCTGTTTCTGGTGCAGGCTCAGGAAGCTTTCAGTCATGGTAAGAGAAGGGGAGCTGGTGTTCATGTGGCATGAAGGGGAGCAAGAACGAGAAGAGGGAGGTCCCAGACTCTTAAAAAATGAGATCTTGCCTGAACTAATTACTATGGGGAGGGCACCAAGTCATTCAAGAGGGATCTGCCTCCGTGATCGACATGATCTGAACACTTCTCATCAGGCCCCACCACTAACACTGGGGACCACATTGCAACATGGGCTATAGAGGGAACAAGCATCTATACAATTTCAGTAGTTTTTCAGGAATAGTTATTTAGAAATGCTACCTGAATGTGACCCGTCCTCCTCCTTTCCTGGAAACTCCACAAGCGGCACCTAGAGGGACTGGTGCTAATATGAGCCCCGAGGCTGAAGCTGTTTGCTTCTTTGCTATATCCACTTCTGCCTGTCAGAGATGAGCTAGTCTGTAATTTCAGTTTAGGGGAAGTAAAGAGAGGAAAGAAAGAAAACATAAGGGGAAAGGAATTAGGGAAAGTGGGATTGGGAGGCTTGTATCTGCTCCTTAGTACCATTTTCTCTAGCTCCTCTTATCTCATCACTGAAGTTCTGACTCTTACCCTAGTGGTGAATCTAAAAAAGGGCACAGCTGCCATTTCCATGTTATCACGAATAAAGAGAATGGCGGTCAAGTTAGTTGGTACAGGATTCACATTTTACTTTTATTTACTTTCATGTGTGACCAAAGACTTCTATTTGGTGCCAGAACTCTTTGAAGCAGCTAGAATTGTGTTTTTTGCATAATGCCAGACACTGTTGTCACTAGAAGCAGGTAAAACTTGGGTAACCCTGAAGGAATTGGCTCACTGGCAGGTTTTTATTAGAGCCACAATAATGAATGATACCACTGTGATAAATAAGTCACATTCTTCCGCTTTTTCTTATAATTATCTTCTGACTTTTATGTATTTCTTACCTGAACTACATCTGAGGAGCTACTGTTTTGCACAAAATTTTTGGTTAATTTACTTGGATTATTTTCTTTCACTAAATTGACCAGTTGTTGCATAGAAATTATCAAACTGTTTAGTGGTTTTGCTGTCCAGCTTCAATATATGTGTTTTCATTCAGTATGAGTTTCCTTTTGATGTAAGAGGTCAGAACCCAATTCCAGCTGGCTTATGCAGAAAGTACATTGGCTTCTGGAATCTAAGGAGATTGGAGGACACTCAGGCATTTCTCTTATCCTCAAGGGAAAAGGTGGGGCTAAAGTGGGGCACACACATTGCCAACCCAAGAGACTTTTGATGCTTGTTATTTCCATTGCTCTCTATACCCATCCTGAGAAACAATTTTTTAAATGACTAAAATATCAGATCTTAAGACAACAACTGGGAGAGAGAAAAGAGAGAGAAAGAGGTACATCCTGATGATTTTTATGTTTCAAAAAGCAAACCTACTAGTAAAGCATGTAGCCCACGTTAAGTCTTGTGCCTGTTTGTAGACCAATCGATTGTGATACTAGGGGTTGGGACACTAAGATTATTCTATCCTTTATGGGATGTCAACTCTTGATGAAACAACTGTGTTTAGGGTGGCAGTTTCGTGCAAGAATATGATAGAAAGGTGGCTGGGTGTGTGTGGCAGTATCATGGAGAGAGGAAGATAAATCATGAAAATAATAGTGAGGATGCTGGACAGATGATCATATAAATGTCTACCTCACTTTTTTCATTGATATTATAACAATATTTCACCTTTCCTTTTCAGTTTGAACCTACTTTCCTAGTACTGTCTTCCCATATTACTTCAGATAAATGCATGTTAGATTAAAAGTGTTTTTTTCAGACAACTTAAGAGTTTAGTAAAAAGATATTTTTAAGGAATGAGAAGTTTCTTTGACTGGTAAAGAGTAATTAATATTACATTTATTAAAATGATGACCATGTAACTTTCAAGTTATCTTATCTCATTCTACAAGTCTGCTCTCTTAGCTGTATTGTTTTCAGGTTATTGTTGGTTTCAGTTTGTGGATTGGTTTGATGAATTAAAGAGAATGTGAAATAAATGCCTTATTTCCCATTACTAAAGAGAAGAATTTCTGTATGACTGTCTTATTATTACATCCTTGAATTCCAGAGAAAAAAAGTAACAACTTTTTACAGAATCTTTTACAACTTGAAATTTATTTTTTGTGTTTATGTAGAACACATTTACAAAACATGCTGATAATATCACATAAATTAAGACATGTCAGCATTGCCTTTATTTGGTAAAATGCTCACATTTCCCATCAACTTTACTCAGACACTGATTTCTAACATGTATTAAGACTAAACAAGCATAAACAATCATGTCAATTTGGTGGTTAATTTTAAGTTGCATAATATATTCCAGAATCTCATGGAAAGAAGCAATAGGTCAGTTGAGAACTGGAATAGCCTAACTTTCCAAGAAAAATACATGTTTTCCTTTGGTGGATGAATATTCATCAACAATTGGCCACTTATTTCTCTTTCTTTCTCTGTTCTATTAAAAAAACAATTAAAAAAATAGACTTAGAGGTACAAGCACAGCTCTATTACATGGATATATTGCATATTATAGTCTAGCTTTTAATGTAGCCAGCACCCAAATAGTGCACAGCGTACCCAACAGGTAATTTTCCAACCCTCACCCGCTTTGCCACCCTCCCACCTTTTGGAGTCTCCAGTGTCTATTATTCCACTCTGTATGTCCATGTGTACCCATTGTTTGGCTCCCAATTATAAGTGAGTACATGCTGTACTTGAATTTGCTTCTGAGTTATTTCACTTAGGATAATGGCCTCCAGTTCCATCTACGTTGCTGGATAAGACATGATTTCATTCTTTGCTCTGACTGAGTGTGTGTGTGTGTGTGTGTATGTGTGTGTGTGTGTGTGTAGTTCCAATCATCCACTGACGGACACTTGGGTTGATTCCATGACTTTGCTGTCATGAATACTGCTGGAATAAACGTACAAATGCAGGTGTCTTTTTATATAATGTTTTATTTTCCTTTGGGTAAATAACTAGTAGTAAGGTTGCTAATTTGAATGGTAGTTCTATTTTTAGCTCTTTGAGACATGTCTATACTACTTTTCATAAAGGTTGTATTGATTTACATTCCTACTAACAATGCATAAGCATTCCCTTTTCTATGCAACTTGCAAATGTTTGTCTTTAGACTTTTTAGTAATAGCCATTTTGACTAGTGTGATATGGTATCTCATTGTGATTGTAATTTGCATTTCCCTAATAATTAGTGATGTTGAGCTCTTTATCACATGTTGGCCACTTTACATCTGCTTTTGAGAAATGTCTGTTCGTGCTTTTCCCCTCATTTTGATGGGGTTATCTGTTGTTTTTGTTGTTGTGGTTGTTGTTGTTGTTGTTGAGTTGTTTGAGTTCCTTGTAGATTCTGGATATTAGTACTTTGTCAAGTGCATGGTTGCTAATATTTTCTCCCATTCTGCAGGTTGTCTTTTTACTCTTGTTGATTATTTCTTTTGCTGTTCAGAAGCTTTTAAGTCCCATTTGTTTATTTTAGTTTTTGTTGCATTTGCTTTTGAGGTTTTAGTCATAAACTCTTTGCTTAGGCCAATGACCAATAGAGTTTTTCCTAAGTTTTCTTCGAGGACTTTTATATTTTCAGTTCTTACATTTAAGTTTTTAATCCATCTTGGCTAATTTTTTATATGGTGAGAGATATGGATCCAGTTTTATTCTTTTATTAGATATGATTTAGATATCATATTGATGCCAGTGAGGTGTAAATTAGGGACTCCAAATGTCCCAAATAGCACCAAAGGTAGTTCAATACAATATATATAATTCTTGCTAGTGAAAGATTACAGTCTCAAGCCATAGAATGGTGGTAAATGCTCCTCCAGAAGACTAGTAATTTTTCAATAGTTATGAAGCTAGTTTCTTGGAAATCACTATTCCTGATTTTGCAATATTACAAGGTGTACCTATAGAAAACCTTTAGACAGATGTTGGGATAAAGGAAATATTAGACTTTTCAATACAATGTTTCCCAGATTTATTTTTTCTCATTTTCCCCAATTATTTTAATTGTTCTTTGCCTAACATCTCAATTTGTTTAATAATAAAATTCATTCAAGGCTATGAGTTTTCCTCTAAGTGAATCTTGGATGGAATTCCCTAAATTTGATACATGCTTCTCATTTTTAGCTTCTAAGTATTCTATAATTACAATTCATATACTTTTCCTCAAAGTTAAGATTCTTATGTGTTCGTATTTTGTTTTCCCCCCAGATGATTGGATTTATTTAATCCTAGATTATGGATTCTTTCCCAGACTTTCTGTGAACTCTGGTTCTTCCAAGTTGTAGGTTGTTCTCATTCTTGAGAATTTTAGTGAGGAGTTTTGAGAAGTTCTCATAAGATTTGGATAAAGATATTCTACTTAGCAGATGCTATTCTGAACTGTAAATTCTTATACACTGGCAAAAGTAATAATGGATGGGGGATAAAGAACATTAAATCAAATGCTCAAATTTCTTTATTTTTTCAACCATTATTTTAGATTCAGAGGGTACATGAGTAGGTTTGTTACCTGGGTATTTTGCATGATGCTGAGGTTTGGAGTATGATTGATCCTGTCACCCAGGTACTAAGCACAATACGCAACTGCTAGTTTTTTGACCCTTGCCCTGCATCCTTCTTCCCCACTCTAGTAGTCCCCAGTGTCTATTGTTGCCATATTTACGTCCATTAGTACCCAATGGGTAGCTCTCACTTATGAGAATATATGGTATTTGGTTTTATGCTCCTGTGTTAATTTACTTAGAATAACTGTCTTCAACTGCATCCATGTTACTTCAAAGGACATGATTTCATTCTTTTTATGGCTGCATAGTATTCCTTGGTGTACATGTACCACTAAATGCTAAAATTATGATCTCTTCACCTGGTGTAACCACAGTTACCACTAACCAATTTGTCATCTTAGCTTCCTAATCTGTAAAACAAGAAGATTAGAGTTCATGATCTCAAAGTTTCACTTATGTCTAAAATAAATTATCTGTTTACATATAGTGTATTATAAATTATAGGGTCACATTTTCCAGACATGGGTGACATGTTTTGACTCTGCTTTTGGCTCACAACTATTATGTTACATTGTGATTCCAAGTGTTGGAGGTGGGGGCTGGTAGAAGGTGATTGTATCATGGGTGTGGTCTCTAATGATTTAGCACCATTCCCCTAGTGCTGTCTCATGATTGAATTCTCTTGAGATCTAGTTGTTTAAAAGTGTGTAGCACCTCCCCCAGCTCTTCCTCCTGTTCCTGCCATGAAAGACGTACTGGCTTCCTCTTTGCCTTCCTGAGTTTCCTGAGGCTCCCCAGCCATGCCTCCTGTACAGCCTGCCGAACTGTGAGTCAATTAAACCTCTTTTCTTTATAAATTGCCCAGTGTCTGGTAGTTCTTTATAGCAGTGTGAGAATGGACTAATAAAATAGATAACACTGACAGCAAGGCAAAAATATGTAACTTATTTATTCCCAACTCATACTCAACAAGACAACCTCAGGCAGCCAATTTACTGGCCAGAAAATCTTCCCACTTTTGAGATAAGATTTTTTAAACTTGTTCACTTATTTGTTTTTATGACACAGAGGAGAACAACATGATTCTCTCAAAATCTTGACATACTCTTATGTAAGCAGTCGTCCATCCTGATGACCTCTAATAGACAACAGTGTGCATGGTATCTCTGCTTATCTTGAGAAGGGAAAGGACTAGTTATTCGTGTAATGTTGCAGAAAAGATAGTTTTTTGTCACTTTAAATAGAAAGCATCAACAATGTGATTTTTTAAATTATTGAACATTTGAAGTTTTGTACAATTTATGTTTCAAGGGGCAGAAATTCTTGTAAATAAATATGTACTAAGAAATAATTTTAACATTTAAATAGATTCAGGTAAATACTCTTTTCCAATCTCACATACAAAGTATATTTTATTTTGAGTTGGATCAAGGCTGCAAACAAGCTTTCATCAAAGCGTTCCTGAAGTCTTCAAGAAAGTTGATACCACTAGCTTTTCCTGTTATAATTATTAGAGAGCAATTACCATTTCAAATCTGAAGTTGTTTTTTATTACAAATAACAAACTTCTAACAAATTCAGGTGTTTTTCAAGTACTTTTTCAAATGAGTTAATAAATCCTTTCTCTATATTTTTCAGATTTCAGTCAAGTGTAAACTTTTCATATTCCTAAGATTTATAAGATACATTTTTTAAAGTTTTAATTCGTGTGGGTACACAGAAGCTGTATGTATTTACAGAGTACAAGAGATATTTTGGTACAGGCATATAATGAGTAATAATCACATCATCAAAAATGCAGTATCCATCCCCTCAAGCATTTATTCTTTGTGTTACAAACAATACAATGATACCCTTTTAGTTATTTCAAAATGTATAATTAAATTATTTTAACTATAGTAACCCTGTTGTGCTATCAAATGCTAGGTCTTACTCATTCTTTATAACTATTATTTTGGTACCCATTAACCATCCCCACCTCTCTCCCACCCAGTCACTACCTTCCCCAGTCTCTGGTAACCATCCTTCTACTCTGTATCTCCATGAGTTCAATTGTTTTGATTTGTAGATCCCACAAATAAATGAGAGCATACGATGTTTGTCTTTCTGACCCTGGCTTATTTTCTTTAACATAAAGACCTCCAGTACCATCCATTTTGTTGCAAATGATGGGATCTCATTCTTTTTTTATGGCTGAATAGTAATCCATTGTATATAAGTACCACATTTTCTTTATCCATTCATCTGCTGATGGACACTTAGTTTGCTTCCAAATCTTGACTATCGTGAATAATGCTGCAACAAAAAGGGAAGTGCAGAAATCTCTTTGACGTACTGATTTTCTTTCTTTGGGGTATATATCAGCAGTGGGATTGCAGGATTGTTTAGTTTTTCTGAGGAACCTCCAATATATTCTCCATGGTGGTTGTACTAATTTACATTCTCACCAACAGCATACAAGTGTTCCCTTTTCTCTGCATCATTGCCAGCATTTGTTATGCCTTTCTTTTGAATATAAGCCATTTTAACTGAGGTGAGATATCTCATTGTAGTTTTGATTTTCATTTTTCTAATGATCTATGACCTTTAGCACTTGTTTATATACCTGCTTGCCAGTCATATGTCTTCTTTTAAGAAATGTCTGTTTAAATCTTTTGCCCATTTTTTCATCAGATTGTTAGTTTTTTTTTCCCTATGCAACTGTCTGTGCTCCTTATATATTCTGGTTATTAATCCCTTGTCAGATGGGTAGCTGCAAATATTTTCTCCCATTCTGTGACTTGTCTCTTCATTTAGGTGATTGCCACCTTTGCTGTGCAGAAGCTTTTTAACTTGATGTGATCCCATTTGTCCATTTTTGATTTGGTTGTCTGTGCTTATAGAATATTACTCAAGAAATGTTTGCCCAGACCAATGTCCTGGAGAGTTCCTTCAAAGTTTCCTTGTAGTATTTTCATATCTTGAGGTCTTAGATTTAAGTCTTTATCTTTATTGAATTTTTTATATGGCAAGAGATAGGAGTCTAATATCATTTTTCTGTAAATGAATATGGAATTTTCGCAGACATTTGAAGAGACTGTCTTTTCCCCATTGTTGTCACTTGGCACATTTGTCAAAAATGAGTTCACTGTAGGTGGGTTTATTTGTTTCTGCATTCTCTATTTTGTTCCACTGGTCTATGTGTCTGTTTTTTATACCAGCACCATGCTGTTTTGGTTACTGCAACTCTGTAGTATAATTTGCAGTCAGGTATTGTGATTATCCCAGGGATTTGTTTTTCTTTTTACCCAGGATACCTTCAGATATACTGGGTAGTTTGTGGTTTTATATATATATTTTGGGATTTTTTTCTATTTCTGAGAAGAATGTCATTGGTATTTTGATAGGGATGGAATTGAATCTGTAGATTGCTTTGAGTAGTATAAGCATTTTAGCAATAATGATTCTTTCTATCCATTAACACGGAATATCTTTCTATTTTTTGGCAACCTCTTCAGTTTCTTTCATCAGTATTTTATAGTTTTCATCAGTGTTTTATAGTTTTCAATTGTAACTATCTTCTACTTCTTGGGTTAACTTAATTCCAGGTATGTAATTTCATTTGTGGCTACTGCAAATGAGACATTATTTTATTTCTTTTACAGATTGTTCATTGTTGGCAAATAGAAATGTAACTGATTTTCACATATTGATTTTGTATCTTGCAACTTTACTGAATTTATTAGTTTTAATAGTTTTTCTCTGGAGTCTTCAGGTTTCTCCAAATGTAAGATCATATCATCAGCAACTAGGGCACTTTGACTTCTGCCATTTGAATGTGGATGCCCTTTATTTCTTTCTCTTGCCTAATTGCTCTAGTTAAGACTTCCAGCACTATGTTGAATAACCATGGTGAAAGTGGGCATCCTTATCATGTTCCAGATTTTAGAGAAAACGATTTCAGTTTTTCCCCATTTCATATGATACTAGCTGAGGGTCTGTCATACATGCCTTTTATTATGCTAAGGAATGTTTCTTCTATTCCCAGTTTTTTTCAGGGCTTTTATTTTGAAAAAAATGTTGAACTTTATCAAATGCTTCTTCAGCAGCAAATGAAATGATCATATAGATTTTGTCCTTCATTCGTCTAATATGATGTACCACATTGATTGATGGATTGATGTAGCACCATCCTTGCAACACTGGGGTAAATCTCACTTGTTCATGACAAATAATGTTTTTAATGTATTGTTGAATTTTGTTTGTCAGTATTTTGCTGAGAATTTTTACATCAATATTCATTAGAGATATTGACCTATACTTTCCTATTTTAGATGTGTCTGGTTTTGGTATCAGGGTAATATTGGTCTTGTAGAATGAGATTGGAAGTATTCTGGTTTCCTCTATTTTGGGGAACAGTTTGGGTAGCATTGGTATTAATTCTTTAAATACTTGGGAGAATTCAGCAGTGAAGCTGTCGTGTCCCAGGATTTTCTGTATTGAAAGATTTTTTTTATTACGGCTTTGATTTCATTACTTGTTATTGGTCTGTTCAGGTTTTGGATTTTTTTATGGTTCAATCTTGATAGGTTGTATGTGTCTAGGAATGTATGCGTTTCTTCTAGCTTTTCCAGTTTATTGGTATATAGTTACTCATAGTAGCCACTAAAGATCTTTCGAATTTCTGAGGTATCAGTTGTACTGTCTCCTTTTATATCTCTGATATTATTTAGTTAGGTATTCTCTTTTTGTTTTTTCTTAGTCTGACTAAAAGTTTATGAATTTTGGTTATCTTTTCAAAATACTAAATTTTTGTTTTACTGATCTTTTGTGTTATTTTCTTCATTTCAAATTCATTTATTTTTCTCCTGATCTTTATTATTTTTCTTTTACTAATTTTACTAGTAAATTAGTAATTTTTAGTCTTGCTTTTCTAGTTCTTTAAGGTGCATCATTAGGTTATTTCTTTGAAGTTTTTCATCTTTTTTGATGAAGGCACTTAGAGCTGTAAATTTCCCTCTTAGTACTGCTTCTGCTGTATCCCATAGGTTTTGGTATATTGTGTTTCCATTATCATTTGTTTCAAGAAAATTTTAATTTCCTTTTTAATTTCTTCATTGACCTATTGGTCATTCAGGAATGTATTGTTTAATTTCCATGTATTTGTATACTTTCCAAAATTCCTCTTGTTTTTATTTTTATTTTTATTCAATTGTGGTGAGAGAAAAAGCTTGATATTATTTCTTGCCACCTCTCTAAGGTTTCTACTGAAAAGTCTACTGCTAGCTGTACTGGAGCTCATTGTATGTTATGTGCTTATTTTCTCTTGCTGCTTTTAGGATCCTTTCTTTATCCTTGACCTTTAGGAGTCTGATTATTAGATGCCTTAATGTAGTCTTCTTTGGGTGAAATCTGTTTGATGTTGTATAACCTTCCTGCACTTGAATGTTAGTATCTATCTTTCTCCAGGTTTGGAGAATTCTCTGATATTATTTCTTTGAATAAACTTTCTGCCTCTTTCTCTTTGTCTACCTCTTCTTTAAAGCCAGTAACTCTTAGATTTGCCCTTCTGACGTGATTTTCTATATCTTATAGATATGCTTGATTGTTTTTTGTTCTTTTTTCTTTTGTCTCCTCTGACTGTGTATTTTCAAATGCCTGTCTTCAAGCTCATCATTTTTTCTTCTGCTATTAGGAGATCCTGACGTATTCTTCAGTATGTCAATTGCATTTTTAAACTCTAGAATTTCTATTTTATCCTTTCTGGTTATTTCAATCTCTTTGTTAAATTTATCTGATAGAATTCTGAATTCCTTCTTGTGTTATCTTGAATTTCTTTGAATTTCCTTAAAACAGTTATACAGAATTCTCTGAACGGTCTCATATTGCTATTTCTCCTGAATTGGTCCCTGATGCCTTATTTAGTTTGTTTGGTGATGTCATGATTTCCTGAATAATCTTGATACTGGTAAATATTTGTCAGTGTCCGGGCATTGAAGAGTTAGGAGTTTATTGTAGTCATTGTGCCCATCCTTCTTGAGGAGCCATTCCAGGTATTTGAAGGGACTTGGGCCCCAAGCCCACCACCACTGTGGTTTTTGCAGACTCATGGAGATACCGCCTTGGTGGTCTTGGATATGATCTGGAAGAATATCTGGATTACCAGGCAGAATCTCTTGCTGTGGGATGGGAGAGGGGTGACATCCATGATTCAAGACTGTCTCTGAAGCTCTTCAATGCCTCTTTCAGCAATATGAAAGAAAGTTATTATCTGTGGTTGCTCAGCTGAAATTTGGTTCTTTTGGCATGCGTTACTGCATGTAGTAAAATTCGGTGTTCCTGAGTGGGGGCACTAACGGTGTAGTCTTTTATTCTGCCATCTTGCTCCATCCCCTGTATTCATCTTTAAATCAAAGAAAGTCACAGAAAATATATTTCTAAACATATTTTGGTAAAATTATGCAAATTTTGAAAGAAAAAAGAGGCAAAACACTAATGGCACATACTGAGCTTGTGTTTAGTTAGAAAAATCAGACAAGATTATAAGGTGAAAAATCTACATTAGTAGAGTTTAGGAGGTCCTGGGCCAAAAATAAAAATTTAAAGTGGACTGTACTTTGTTTGCCTAGAACAACTTTCACCCTAGAATGGTGCATACAGTGAAAATATCCTTCAAGCATGAAGGAGAAATAAAGATCTCCCCAGACAAACAAAAGCTGAGGAATTTTATCAACACCAATCAAGACCTTTCCTACAAGAAATCCTAAAGCAAAATAAATCACTGAGAATTTTTAAAGTAAGTCTTATACATGATTAATGGCCCATATCATACTCGAAAGGTATACACTCCTCAATTCATATACAAAAGTCATTAGCAGCCAGGTCAATAGAAAATTGACAAAACAAACAAGTAGCACGCATCAAAATCACTGTGCAAAGTGATTCGGACTTACCCAAACTGTAGAGTTCATACCGTAGAACCACTCTTTTCAATATTCAAACATTTTCCTCTGCAGTTAAAATTCTTTGTGTTTAGACAAGGATGCCTTCTCTCACCACTAGTATTCAACATAGTATTGGAAACTCTGGCCATGGCCATCAGGCAAGAGAATGAAATCAAGTATATTCAATTAGGAAAAGACATTTTAGAGAAGTCAAATTGTCTCTCTTCACAGATGATGTGACTGTGTATTTAGAAAACCCCATCTTCTCAGCCCAAAATCTCCTTAAGCTGATAAGCAACTTCAGCAAAGTCTCAGGATACAAAATCAATGTGCAAAAATCACAAGCATTCCTATACACCAATAACAGGCAAACAGAGAGCCAAATCATGAGTGAACTCCCATTCACAATTGCTATAAAGGTAACAGAATACCTAGGAATACAAGTTACAAGGGATGTGAAGGACCTCTTCAAGGAGAACTACAAACCACTGCTCAGGGAAAGAAGAGAAGACACAAACAAATGAAAAAACATTCCATGCTCATGGATAGGAAGAATCAATATTGTGAAAATGGCCATACTGCCCAAAGTAATTTATAGATACAATACTATCCCCATCAAGCTACCTTGACTTTCTTCACAGAATTGGAAAAAATACTTTAAATTTCATATGGAAACAAAAAAGAGGCCACATAGACAAGAAAATCCCAAGCAAAAAGAACAAAGCTGGAGGCATCACACTACTTGACTTCAAACTATACTACAAGGCTACAGTAACCAAAACAGCATATACTGGTACCAAAACAGATATATAGACCAATGGAACAGAATAGAGAGGTCAGAAATAACACCACACACCTACAACCATCTGATCTTTGACAAACCTGACAAAATTAAGCAATGCGGAAAGGATTCCTTATTTAATAAATGTTGCCAGGAAAACTGGCTAGCCATATGCAGAAAGCTGAAACTGGATCCCTTCTTTACACCTTATACAAAAATTAACTCAAAAACCCTAGAAGAAAACATAGGCAATACCATTCAGGACATAGGCATGGACAAACACTTCATGACTAAAACACCAAAAGCAAAGGCAACAAAAGCCAAAGTTAACAAATGGGATCTGATTAAACTAAAGAGCTTCTGCACAACAAAAGAAACTATCATCAGAATGAACCAGCAATCTGCAGAACGGGAGAAAATTTTTGCAATCTATCCATCTGACAAAGGTCTAATATCCAGAATCCACAAGAAACTTAAACAAATTTACAAGAAAAAAACAAACAACCTCATCAAAAATTGGGCAAAGGATATGAACAGGCAATTTTCAAAAGAAGACATTTATGCAGCCAACAAACATATGAAAAGAAAGCTCATTATCACTGGTCATTAGAGAAATGCAAATCAAAACCACAATGAGATACCATCTTACACTAGTTAGAATGGCGACGATTAAAAAGTCAGGAAACAACAGAGGCTGGAGAGGATGTGGAGAAATAGGAACGCTTTTACACTGTTGGTGGGAGTGAAAACTAGTTCAACCATTGTGAAAGACAGAGTGGCTATTCCTCAAGGATCTAGAACTAGAAATACCATATGACCCAGCAATCCCATTACTGTGTATACATCCAAAGGATTATAAATCATTCTACTATAAAGACACATGCACATGTATGTTTATTGCAGCACGCTTCACAATAATAAAGACTTGGAACTAACCCAATGCCCATCAATCATAGACTGGATAAAGAAAATGTGGCACACATACACCATGGAATACTATGCAGCCATTAAAAAAGGATGAGTTCATGTCCTTTGCAAGGACATGGATGAATCTGGTGACCATAATTCTCAGCAAACTAACACAAGAACAGAAAACCAAAGACAGCATGTTCTCACTTATAAGTGAGAGGTGCACAATGAGAACACATGGACATTGGGGGGTGGGCATCACATACCGGGGCCTGTTGGGGGGTGGGGGGCTGGGGGAGGGATAGCATTAAGACAAATACCTAATGTAGAAAATGGGTTGATGGGTGCAGCAAACCACCAGAGCGCATATGTACCTATGTAACAAACCTGCACATCCTACACATGTACCCCATAACATAAAGTATAATAATAATAATAATAATACAGAGAACAAAAAGAAAAAGAAATCCTTGTGTTTGAACATTGGAGGAAAGCACCTAGCCCTTGGAAATCATAAATGGTAGATGGAACACCTAGAGATCACATTTTCACTAGTTCCCCTGTATGGTTGCACTATCCAACTCCAATATTTGATATATATTTTTTCATTTATTATGTTGTTTGCTTCTTTGCTGTGGTTAGGCTATGATAATATGGAGCTCACCAAAGAGGTGAGTTATTAAGTATTGACTGTGTGCCGAGGATGGAACACTATTCCTACTGCATGCCAGCCTCATGATGCTGAAGCAAGGGTCTGATCATTTCCCCACTGTTAGAGGAGATAACAGAGCATCTGAGAAGTGAAGTGATTTGCCCAGTCAAAAGGCTATATTATGATTAAAATGAAATCAAAACCTTTCTTTTTAAGAAAAAATTCTCTTAGAAATATAAATTTTCCAATCTAAGTCCAAAAGTTCCATCTAAAGTATTAGGCAAGTAAGGACAAAGTGCAAGTCATTTTTTAAGACGCAACTTAAAAGCCACCTCCTTCATGTAACCAAGCCTGCTTAGTGTCTCTCCACTTATTGTACTTTGTAACTTTGGTGAGGGTGTTTAGCAGATTTCTTTTGTGCCTAGGTTTAATCTGCTATTTGTAACAGATTAACACCTTCATTTACTCATTCCTCAAAAGCTCAGAGCACAGGGGCCAGGTTGTTGAAATGATATTAATAATTATTACAAATAGTAGAGTTCTCTTTGAATTCCAAGTCATTTTATAGCTTTGTTGACAGTCAAAACAAAACAACCAAGCAAACAAACAAACAAAAAGACCCCATGAAGAGTGTACTAACCTCTCATTTCTATTTTAGCTTCTTCATCGACAATGTAACAGGATCAATAATCTAAATTAATGGGAAGTGACATGTGAAGCTTCATATTACAAGTGTGAATCTACTTGCCTCTAAAAATCCACTATTTTGGATCCAAACAGCATGCTCTATTATTTGAGCAAGTAAATAATCAAGTTGACTAATACAGTTCAAAAGATAAATTTGACATCCTCTTCTTTAAACTGTTTGAGGAATATTTTACTAATGTGAGATGTAGTCGATTGAAAAAGCACTTGTAGTATAATTGCACACTGGCAGAGAAACCAAACTTTCATATGAGAGGTCAGGTAGAATAAGAGATTTCTATACACCCTTTTGGTGACTGAGCAATTGGAGTATGAGTTACTTAAGACTATTTTTCTGCATTTTAATCCATTTGCCACAAATATTTATGGATATCTGACTATGTGCAGGAACAGTTTTGAGAGAGAATACTATCTTGCAAATAAACATTCCACTGTGTGGGCCGTCCTCAAATTTTGCTTTGACTCTTCTTTCTCCCACTTTTAAAGGTACGGGGGCTCTAGCAATGAGTTTAGTTTTTTTGTTGTTGTTGTTATGTGTCTCCTTAGTAGAATCATTATTCCGTATTTTAACATGGTCAAAGTACTCCCATCTTCACACCCATGTACACACACACACACACACACGCACACACAGACACACATATGCAAGCACACACATAAAATCTCCACTTTGATTCCAAATTCCTCTTCCAGCTTCTCTTGCTGCTTCCTCAAAACAATCTTCCTGAAAAACTTGTTTACTCTCTCCCATCATTACCAGTTCCTCATCTTCAACTTATTCCTCATTCCATTCCAATCTGCCTTCCCTCCACAGGATTCCAACCAAACAGATTTTACGATAGCCACCGAAGTTCTCCATTAATCCAAATCCAATGAACATGGTAAATTCTCATTTTGCTTGACTTCTCAGTGGAATTTGACATTGCTGACTACCCTCTCCTTCAAAAACTCCTTCTGTGGTTTCTTTTCTTAACCCTCCCATACCTTTGTCTATGTAACCCTTGCAAATTTGTCTTTTTTTATCTGATATTTAAATGTCAAGTATTTTAAGCCTTAGTCTTACACCTTTTATTTTCTGTCTTGACAATCTTATGCCATTTTAATTGTTTTTTATGTTATTATGTGTTGATATACATTAAACTGCACATATTTAAAGTGTATGCTTTGGTAAGTTTTGACATATGTACACAACTGTGAAACCATCAACAAAATCAAGATAGTGAACATATCCAACACTACCAACAGTTTCTCATGCCACATGGTAATAATCTCTTCGCATTGTACCTAACTCCACCTCTCCCAGGCAAGCACTGATCTGCTTTCCGTCACTACTGATTAGTGTGTCTTTTAAAGAGTTTTATATAGATAGAAGCATACAGCAAGTATGATTCTTTTAGCCTGGTTTGCTTGAGATTCACCCAGGTTGTAGTGTGACATCACTTTTTATTGCTCAGTAGTATTTTATTAATGTTATTTGGATATACTAGAATTGATGTAAGCATTGTCTGATGATAGATTGTTTTCAAAATCCTGGCTATTATAAATGAAGCGTCTGAGACTATTTTTAAAATTTTATATGAACATAAGCTTTCTTTCTTGTTGAGTTAATTTGTAGAGGTGGAATAGCTGGATCATATAGTAGGTATAACTTATTTTACTTTTTACAAAACTGCCAAACTGTTTTCTTAAGTGGTTGTCCCTTTCACATTACCACAATACGTTAGAATTCTAGTTCCTTTGTGTCCTCACTAACATGTGGTATGGTCAGCCATTTAATTTAGCCATTCTCATCAGTATATATCTCACATGCTTTTAATTTGGATTTCCCTAATGACTGAAGACAATGAATGCCTTTTCTCCTTGTATTTATTTGCTACCTATATATATTTTATGAGGACTATTAGTTCAAATATTAGAGGTATCACTTAAATTCATTGTGCGCCTTCTGCCTTGAGAGCTCTTTTCTGGCCATCCTGGATATGTTTTCATTCATCAGATATATAGATATATATGATATATGTATTTGAGATTTCATCAGATATACAATTACTCATCAGATATATAGTCATTTATCAGATATATAGATATATATATATGGTTTATATTTATCAGATATACATCATTTATCAGATATATAGTCATTTATCGGATATATAGTATATATATATGGTTCATATTTATCAGATATGTACTTCATCGTATCAGATAGAATCATGAAAGCCAGAAGAAACTCAAGACTGGCGAAATACAAAATCTAATTTTCATAAATATTCTAAAGATTTGAACTGACACCGCCTATATAAGAGTGAGTATATAGATAGGAAATAAAATATTGGCGCCAGTATCTACCGTCTCAAAACAATAGTAAAACGCAACTGCCTTTACCTGGAGATACACACCGATTGAAATTCCACAAACCAAAGTACATTAATTGCTACTAAGTAAGTTAGGTGAGATGCAAAGAACTAGAGTAGGTAGATAGATAGATAGATAGATAGAGACAAGACAAGAGATAGACAGACAGACAGACCACATGCCACCACCCGTTCTCGATCTCAATCTGCAGAGACAGGGACCTTGGTCTGTTGTCCAGGCTGTTCCTTGGAGTCTGACCTGCCTAATCCTCCCAAGTGCCACACCAAAATGTGCTGGGATAAGAGAAATTTATAGCAATCAAAACAGCCTCTGGGGATTTTATTTCTCCTCTGAAAATATTTTATCCATGCATAATATTCTTCCAATTTCTAAGATTGTCTTTTGAAGAACAGATGTTCTTAATTTTGGGAAAAAATTATTTTTCTTTTATAGACTGTATTTTTGGTATTGTAAATAATAACTCTTTGCCTAGCTAAAATTATAAAGATTTTCTTTTTGTTTTCTTCTAGGAGTTGTATAGTTTTAGGCTGACTGTTAGGTCTATGATCCATTTTGAACTAATTTTTGATTATTGTAACAGGAACAAATTGAATTTTTTTCATATGCATATCCAATCGTTCCAGTACCATTTATTGAAAAGGCGCCTTTCTCCACTGATTTGCCTTTGCAATTTTGTGGAAAAAAAAAATCAGTTGACATTATACGTGTGATTTAATTATGAATTTTTGTTTTTTGCTTGATGTATTTATCTATTTTGATTCTAATACCATATTGTGTGATGGAAGTTTTATAATAAATCTTAAAATGAGGCCACAGAAGCTTTCCAAAGTTTTTGTTCTTTTCCAAAGTTGTTTTAGGTTTTTTGGGTCCTTGGTGTTTTCATATGAATGTAAGAATCATCTTGCAAACTTCTACAAAGAAGTCAGCTGGGATTTTTTAATTGAGATTGCTTTGACTCTGTGTATTAATTTGGGAGTTATTGATCTTAACAACATTGAGTCTTGGTCAAGGAACAAGCTATATATCCCCGTTTTTACAGATCTCTTTAAATTTCTCTCAAAAATATTTCGTACCTATTAGTGTACAAATTTTGCCAATGTTTGTCAGAATTTTTGCTAAATAATTCATACTTTTATTCCTATTGTAACTAATGCTGTTGTTTGTAATTCAATTTCCAACTGTTCATTGCTAGTACATAGAAATATAATTAAATTATGTATATTGACCCTGTGTCTTTCAATTCTTAGTTTTAGTACCTTTTTTTCTCAATTCCATTGGATTTTATACATAGAAAATCGTTTAGTCGGTGAATAAATTAGCTTTACTTCCACTTTTCCAATATGCCTATCTTTTATTTATTTTCCTTACCTTATTGCCCTACCTATGTCTTCCAATACCATGTTGAATAAAAGAGGGGAGAGAAAAAATTCTTGTCTTACTCTTGATTTGGGGGAAAGCATTCAGTCTCTCACTATTAAAATGTAAAGGTAGCTGTAGATGCCTTTTATCAAGTTGCAGAGGTCATTTTATTCCTAGTTTGCTATTCCTTCTTTATCTTCTTCTGTTTCTATTGATATGTCCTTAATTTTTACACTTTTCTTTAGATCATAAATTACATTCGCTGATTTTTGAACAAATGTTAAAGAACAACCTTTGTTCCTAGGATAAACTCCACTCAGCTATTATGTGTTATCATTTTTGTAGATATGTTGTTGGTTTATCTTTTGTTAGCATGTTTGCATCTAAACTCATGAGTGATATTTGTTCAAGGTTTTTCTTATGTCTTTGTCTGGTTTTCTCAAATTAATGGTCACATAGACGAGATGAAAAAATATTCCATCTATGGCCATACCCACCCTGAACATGCCCTCGGTAATCCTCATATTCGATCTCAGAAGCTAAGTGTCAGTCTAGTTAGCACTTGATGGAAAGTACGATTCTCAATCTCTTCAATTTGAACTTATTTTCTTTCTTTCTTTCTTTCTTTCTTTCTTTTCGGCGGCGGGCGGATGGCGTCTGGCGGTGGCGGCGGCGGCACGCCCGCCGTCACCCGTCCGCTGCCCGGATCCCGCCCGTCCACCGCCCGATCTATTTCTGATGGGAGTCTCTGGGCCCTTTGGTCATCAGGGCTGGAGTGCGCACCCATCTCGCTCACTGCAACCTGCTTCTCCTGGGTTCAAGCAATTTCTCCTGCCTCAGCCTTTCCTGAGTAGCTGGGACTACAGGCACCTCACCACCTCACATTCCAGCTAATTTTGTATTTTAGTAGAGACGGGTTTCACCATGTTGGCCAGGATGGTCTCAATCTCTGATTCCTCAAGATCTGCCTGTCTCACCTTCCCAAAGTTCTGACCACAGGCATGAACCACTGCCTGGCCAGAAAGTATATTTTCTAGGAAGATCAGTACAATTGGTACTACTATTTCTAAATGATTGGTAGAATTCACAAGTAAAGACTTCAGGGCCTAGAATCTACCTGAGTAGTGTTTAATGCCAACTAATTTCATTTATAAATATGGGTCTATTCATGTTCTCTCTTCTTCAGGGAGCTTGGAAGTTTTTATCTTACGAGAAGTTTGTCATTTTATCTAAGTTGTCAAATTGTTCATAATAGCCTCTGATCACCGTTTTACTATCTGGAGAATCTGTAGTGATGTTCCCACATTTATTTATAATATTACTACTTTGTGTCTTCACTTTGTCTTTTATGATCAGTCTGGCCAGAAAAGCGTCAATATTGTTTATCTTTTCGCAGGAGCAGGTTTTTGTTTCATTTATTTTCTCATTGTTTTTATGTTCTGCATTTTATTAATTTACAATTATATTTTAAACATTTTGCTTATTTTGGGTGAATTTGTCCTTCACATTTACTTTTTCTGTAGTGGAAATTAAGTTCATTTATTTGAAACCTTTCTTCATTTTGCACATATGCATTCAGTCCTTTTAATTTCTCCAATTACTAGTTTAGAAGCATTCCAGAATTTTGATAAATTATGCTTTCTGCTTTATTTAGGCTAGGATATTTTCTAATTTCTATTTTGATTTATCCTTTGACCCATGAGTTATTTGAAAGTGTATTATTTAGTTTCCAACTTTTGGAGAGTTTCTAATAACCTTTCTGTTACTGATTTTTACTTCAATTCTGTTGTATAAGAAAGCATAGTTCGTATGATTTGAAGTATTTTAAATTTACAGAGACAATTTAATTTGCTGAAAAATATCTCATAGTTGTCAGTGCACAAATCTTGTCAACTTTTGGTAAAAGTCCCACAGGCTTTTGAAAATGTTGTGCTTTCTGCTACTTTCAGATTAAGTGCTCTATAAATGTCAGTTAAATTAGTTTGGTTGGTAGTCATTAACTCCTCTGTGCTTGCTGATTTTTTGTGTAATGGAGTTATCAATTAAGAGAGGTGTATTAAAATCTCCAAATTTAATTGTGGAATTACCTATTTCTCCTTTAAGTTTTACCACTTTTTGTTTCTTGTATTTTAAATCTCTGTTATAAAATAAATAAATCCTTAAGGTTATTTTGTGTGCTTAATGACTTGGTTCTGTTATCATAAAATTATGTTTATTATCCTGAGTTATATTCTTTACTCTGAAATCTAATTAGCCTGATATTAATATAACTACTCCACCTTTATTTTAGCTAATTTTAGTGTGATACAATTTGTATGCTTTTTTAAACCTACTTGCCTTATTTTTCAATTGCATTTTTTATAGGCAACATATAGTTGTTTCTTTATAATCAACCAATCTGTACCTTTTAAATGGGGTTGTTTAGACCATTTACATTTAATGTGACTATGAACACAAATTTAATTCTATCATCTTGTCCTTTGTTATCTATTTTTCCTTTCTCTTCTTTATTCCCCTTTATTTCTTTTTCCACTTGATTTGGATAATTTTTGCATTTTTATTATTAGTTTATATCATTTCTACTGGCTTATTAGCTTTTTTATTTTAGTAGTTGTTGTAAAGTTTAGACTATACAACTTAGTGTACCCTCCAGTACTAGCATACATTACTATGCTTCTGTTTCCCTCTTTCTGATATTTTATATTATTTTTATTCGCTTTTTAAAAATTACATTTTGTTTAAAACATCTATTATCCTATAGAAATACTAAATATCAAAAAAGGTCTTACATATATACCAATGTAGTTACCATCTCTGATGTTCTTTATTCCATTGTGTATATTGATTTTTAAATAAGTTTTCTGCCTAAAAAAATTTATTAACTTTTTTTTTGTAATGCAGATCTGCTGGCAATAAATTCTTTTAGCTTTTGTGCATCTACTCTCTTTTGCCCTCTTTTTTGGAGGTTTTTTTTGGTGTGTGTTTATAAAATTATATATTAAGAAGTTTATTTTCTCTTAGTATTTTAAGGATTTTACTCTACTATATTTTTGCTTTTATTGTTTCCAGGGAGAAATTTCTTGTCATCTTTATCTTTGTTCCATTATATGCAATACTGTTTTTTTTCTCTGCTTTCAAGATTTTCTTTCTATCACTGTTTTCGAATGTGTTGATTAAGATGTATCATGGTATAGCATTGTTATTTCTTGTGTGTGAAATCTGTTAGTTTTTTTTTTTTTTTTTTATCAGTGAGTTAAAATGTTTATCCATTTGGAAACATTTTGACCATCATTAAAAAAATATTTCTTCCCTGCCCTCTCCTTTAGTATTACAATTACAGATATATTATGATGCCTAAAGTTGTTCCATAGATCACTGATGCTTTCTTCATTTATCTTAATTCTCTTTTCTTTTTGTGTTTTATTTTGGAAAATCCTCAGCTATATCCTCAAATTCAATGATCTTTTATTTTGCCATGTCTAATTGGCCCTGAATCCTATCCAGTGTATTTTCCATGTTACACATTATAGTTTTCATATCTGAAAGTATAATTAGCACCTTCTTAAAGTCTCCCATGTCTCTACTTAACTTTTTGAACTTATGGAATAAAATAATAATAATTGTTTTAATGTTCTTGCCTGCTAATTCTAACATCTGTGACAATTCTGAATCAGTTTCAATCAAGTGATATTTTTCTTTTCATTATGGATTGTCTTTTTTGTTTCTTTGCATGCCTGGCAATCTTTGATAAAATGACAGAATTTGCAAATTTTACCTCGTTGGGTGCTGAACATTGTATCCTTATAAATATTGAGCATCATTCTGGGATGCAAACAAATTACATGAGGACACTTTGATAAATTTAGGTGTTGATGTTAGGATTTGTTAAGTAGGGCCATAGCAGCATTTTGTATGAGACTAATGATCCCTCACTACTAAGGGATAAAAACCCCACGAAGGTTTTTTTGAGTACTCTACCCCGTGCTCTCTGTAAATGATGAGTTTTCTTCAGACTTGCTTCTTGGAAAAGACAGTATTTTCAGCCTCTCTAGAACTCTGCCATGTGAAGCCTATTTACATTAGTTTCTTTGGACTTTTGGTTCTGTGCACTCAACTCAGTTTATTGGGCTTTATCTCAGTTCCTTCTACATGCACTGTAGCTATAAACTCCCTCAAGATAATAAACTGGTACAACGTTATGGTTCACCTTGTTTCATTTCTTGTCTCTCAGCTCTGTCTTTTGTTACATGATATCCAATGTCTTAAAAAACATTGTTTTATCTTGTCTGTTTTGTTTGTTCGTGTTTGTTTCAAGCTGGAGTGTATTCTAATACTTGATATTCCATTTTGTCTGGAAGCACAAATTGCCATTTACATGTTATAATTCTTGAATTTAAGTATTCAACTAGGAACGTAAGTTCATCCTAATCTTATATATCCAATTACTTATTTTACATCTCTTTGATTGCTACTAGTTATCTCACACTTATTTTGGAAATTAAGCTTTTCATGTACTGATGCTTCCCCAACTCTTCTTTTGCCAGATTTCGCATCTCAGTAAAAACAATACAAAAACTCAGAATGCCCCGGTTTCTATATTAGCTCCAACAAGTGCTCACCATTGAGGCTTTGGCAGATTTCACCTTTTCATGATTCAGTTTCATTGTCCACTAAACAGAGGTGAAATAATGAAGCCAGTATCTAAATCATAGATTTGTTGTGTTTCTTGTTGTGGTTGTATTTTTAAGTGGAATAGCACATATTAAGGGAGTGATGTAGCTTAGTTCCTCAATAACCGTTGGCTACCGACTTTCTTTATGTACCTTGAAACTCTAAATTCTGTCTTAGAGCACCGAATGTTCTGTATAACTACACAGCTCCTCTCCCAGTTCTTTGACTGACTAATCTAATACTGTTGTAAAGATCTGACTAAAATATCATCTCCTCAGAGAGACTTTAGAAGGAACACTGAAAGAAATTTCCAAAGAAATTCATACAAGCTATTTTCTAGTAAGATGCAATGGTTATGTTATTCCTAGTAATCACAATTTTTAATCATCTTATGTATCTATTTTTTTTTTGTTTTTTTGTGTGTGTCTCACTCATCAAAATGTGATCTCCTTGAGTATACAAACCTTGTTAATTCTATATCTCAATTTTGTCAGGCATATAGTAGGTATTTTTATCAATATTTGTTGATTTAATATATACACTGAATTTTTTTCTTTTTCATACATTGCCCCAGTATTTATACTGTACTCTCCTCTAATCCTGATTCTTATTTCCTGCTCTACTTATTTTTTTCCTCAGGCCCACTTTTGTTCTCTCTCTTTGTTTCTCTCTCTCCTTTCTTTTCCTAATGATAAATCATTGTCTTTTATATTTGTAGAGTTTACACCTTTTAAGAAAATTATGAAGCTACTCTCCTAGCACAATATAAATTGTAGGTTCCATGGACAAATGTCTGATTTGTTTTATACACTACCAATATCCCAAATTGTAATTGATGATGTAAATTGAAACTCATCATCAGAGTGGCCAAGATTGATTTTCAATTTTCATTTGAGTGGTCTTTGGTTCAAATTGGTAAAGAATGATGTGCTATTAGTAAAAAGTCAGTTTAGAAAGAAAATAGTTACTAGGGAGTCTAGCAAACTAATGTGGGTTAGTCAAACTGTTAATGGTGAAAGTTCATAATTATGTTTACAACACTTGCTGCAATAATACTTATGTCTATTCACTTTCTTAGTTCATATGGAAAACTAGTTAGATGTAGAGATTGATGTAGAGATTCCCAGTCTTTAGCATTTCATCTTTAATTTGTTTTTAGTCAGTTCATAAAATGAAAAAGATTATAATCGAGACAGCAACCTTTGTAAGAATATTTAATACTGAGAATATTCAATTTATTTTGTAGAAAAAATAGATTCTTTGATTAATTATTATATTTCTGTTTAGCACAGAAGTTTGAGAAAAAGCTTTCATTATTGGTAACAGATGTTTACCTACTTATTTTGTTATTATTAGTATACTTTGTTCTGGGATACATGTGCAGAACGTGCAGGTTTGTTACATAGGTATACATGTGCCATGGTGGTTTGCTGCACCCATCAACCCATCATCTAAGTTTTAAGCCCCACATGCATTAGGTATTTGTCCTAATGCTATCCCTCCCCATGCCCCCTACCTCCCAATAGGCCCTGGTTGTGATATTCCCTTCCCTGTGTCCATGTGTTTTCCTTGTTCAAATCCCACTTACGAATGAGAACATGCAGTGTTCTATTTTCTATTCCTGTATTAGCTTACTGGGAACAATGGTTTCCAGTTTCATCCATATCCCTGCAAAGGACACGAACTCATTCTTTTTTATGGCTTCATAGTATTCCATGGTGTGTGCCAAATTTTCTTTATGCAGCCTGCCATTGATGGACTTTTGGGCTGGTTCCAAGTCTTTGCTATTGTAAATACTTGAAGGTTGGAACAAAGGAAAAATGTTAAGGGCAGCCAGAGCAAAAGATCAGGCTACGTACCTACTCACTGATTTACTTTTTTGTAGATGAGTGCAATTTGACTTTTTCTTTTAAAATTTTATGTTAGGCCCTAGGTAAAGAACATTTGATTTTCAAGTGATATACTATGTGGGCAGAAAACATCAGAAAGAAATGTCTTTTTTATTTTTTGGTAAATAAATTAACAATACTAATGGATAAGATGACTAAGAAAAACTGAAATAAGAGCTTTGTTGTCCATGAAAGCCTTTTGATTCATCAGCTGCCTTGTAACTCATCTGCTACTCTTCTTTCCTGTGTGCCACACTGAGCACAATGGAGTAGGGCTGCTATTTTGTCCGGAATTGCAAATATGCAACTTTACATTAAAAAGGTTTCCAATAATTATTGGTTCAATAAAACTTAAATATAGCTTGTGACGGAGAAATATAGGAGATGGGTAGACTTAAAGGTCTGGATAAATAAAAGATCTGATTTGATTTGGTACCACAATCCAAGGAGCGCTTGTTCTGCTTCGCTTTTCCTGGTTGAAAGCAGCCTGACATCCATGGTAGTAACCCAGATCTAGGGCCATCACTGGATCTGTGGTGGTCTAAGTAAATGACCATACATTTTTAGACATTCTTCTTACAGAGAGGTGGTATCTACATCCTTTCCCCATGAATCTTAGCATACTTGTGACTCACTGTAACAACAAAATTCAGTAGCAGTGACACTGAATGAATTTTGTTTGTTTGTTTGTTTGTTTGAGACAAAGTTTCATTCTGGTCACCCAGGCTGGAGTACAATGGGGCAATCTTGGCTCACTGCAACTTTCACCTCCTAAATTTGAGTGATTCTTCTGCTTCAGCCTCCTGAGTAGCTTGGATTACAGGCACCTGCCACCATGCCTGGCTTATTTTTTGTATTTTTAGTAGAGATGGAGTTTCACAATGTTGGCCAGGCTGGTCTTGAACTCCTGACCTCAGGTGATCCACCTGCCTTGGCCTTCCAATGACACTGAATAAATTTTGAAGCTGAGTCAGAGTGACACATTTTCCCACTGTTCTCTGGTACACTCTCTTTGAAAGTCTTGGGATGCCAGGTAAGGATCTGAATACCTTGAGGCCACCATGCTGTAGGTAAGTGAAAGTCAAATGGCCACACAAAAGTGTTCTAGCTGACATCCCTGGCAGAAATCCTAAAAGAAACTTGTATCCACTGGTATGATAGATGAATGAAGAATCCCTTAGACATTCCTAACCATCAAGTCACCCCAGGCATTGCTGCTTCCAACTTGGGCCCCTGATGAAACAGAGATGAATTCTCCCCACTGTGCCGTGCTCCAGTTCCTGATCCACAATATCCATGAGCAAAATAAAATGGCTTTTTAAAGCTACTGACTTCTGGAGTAATGTGTTATGCCTTAAACTAACTGGAACAGACTATTTTTTTTTTTTTTTTTTTTTTTGAGATGGTGTCTTGCTCTATTGCCCAGGCTGGAGTTCAGTGGCATGATCTTGGCTCACTGCAACCTCCACCTCCTGGGTTCAAGCTATTCTTCTGCCTCAGCCTCCAGAGTAGCTGGAACTACAGATGTGCACCACACCACACCTGGCTAATTTTTGTAGTTTTAGTAAAGATGGGGTTTCACCATATTGGCCAGGCTGGTCTCAAACTCCTGACCTAGTGATCCACCTGCCTTGGCTTCCCAAAGTGCTGGGATTACAGGCGTGAGCCACAGACTCTTATTAATCCTTTTCCTGAGAGTGGAAACTAGCCTAACACTCTGCTACCATAGCTGAGATGGTGCCATTAATAGGGTTATCTTTGTATAATCACCACCTGTCTAGCTGACTCCCAAATATTAACACTCTTCAGGATTTCCCAAGTTGGAAGTCTCAGAAGTAAACAAGTTTGTCTATTTCAGGACATATTAACACAGGTAATTGTCTCAGTGTCTAAAACAAATAAATAATGTCTATTTTGACACTTCAAATTTTAACCTAGTAATTAATTATTTAAGTTTTAACGATACATTTTAACTTATTTTCTAAAGATTGCTTTGACTGTGATCTGTGATCTATGAGCATGAGTGAAAAGAGCAGCACAGGATGGGCCTTTTCACATGAATAAGGACTGATGATCCTTTGATGACCATCAGTAACTGTTATCCAGTGAGCCACTCCAACTGTCAGGCTTGCAGTCCCAGCAAAATCCGCAGATCAAAGAGCACATTCCATGATTCGTGGCTGCATGCCAGGTTGTTCTGCTGAGTGATTCCCTAGCTACCAATGGATGGGCCAGATTTCTGGTGTATCAAGTAAAATTTGAAAGCATTTCTTTTAGTCTTACTGCTTCAGGTTAGTTTGATTTCACGACTAACGTGCAGCAGATGTTGAGGGCTGCCCAAATGTGATACATGTTCAAAAGAGCTGCATTTGCAATAGACATCTTTAAAATATTGGAAGTCTAGCTATTATTCCAAGTTCTGTTTTTTACTCCCCAGAGAAACAGTATGTGAAGGTACGTCTAATATGAATGGGCTCAGGCCTGGAATGACCAGTTCCTCCAAATAGTAGAATACTATGGTTGAAAGCTATAGATTAATCTGGGAGTTAGTAAGAAATTCTACAAATATTAAAACAGTACTTTAAACAAATTGTCCCTCCTTCCCAACAGCTGCCCAAGATTACGTTATAAGAAGGTAAAAGACCCAGAATTTGAACTCAGTAGTCTGATTAGTAAGATTAGCATCATTTTGCTTGTATCAGGTTGTATATTTACAATAAAATTTAAAATAAACTTAAATAAATTTAAAATAAATTTAAAATTTAAATTAAAAAATTTAAATTTAAATTTAAATTTAAATTTAAATTAAAATTTAAATTTAAATTAAAAAATTTAAAATAAATTTATCCTGTGAAATATTAAAATTCCAAATGGTTTCTTAACAGTCAAAGAGGTAAAAGTCACCATGACAGATGTCACTATAATATAAAAAGTAGGTGGAAATTCAGAAAGCTCTGAAGACCAGGATTAGGTTTAGAATACCCATGTGGAAGGTGAGTTAAAAATCACTGGCTGAGCACGGTGGCTCATGCCTGTAATTCCAGCACTTTGGGAGTCCGAGGTGAGCAGATCACGAGGTCAGGAGTTCGAGACCAGCCTGACCAACATGGTGAAACTTCATCTCTACTAAAAATACAAAAAAAAAAAAAAAAAAAAAAATTAGCTGGGTGTGGTGGTGCATGCTTGTAATCCCAGCTACTCAGGAGGCTGAGGCAGAAGAATAGCTTGAACCCGGCAGGCAGAGGATATAGTGAGCCGAGATCATGCCATTGCACTTCAGCCTGGGTAACAGAGCGAGACCCCATCTCAAAATAAATAAATAAATAAATACAATTTAAAAAAAAATTTTAAAAATCATTGTCTATTAAATTTTGAGCATAGTTGTCAAGAGAATGATTCAAGGCCAAGAGAATGTTGTGTTCCTTAAACTAGGGGGACTGTAAATCACAGGAAGAGGAAATAGAGGTTTAACTCCATGGAAACATTTAGAGAAGCCATTCTGGACTTAGGTGCCAAAAGAAGTGCTCTTAATTAAGCTGTATGCATAATGAGTACAGATATTTAATTCCTATGATGAAAAATAATTGCCTGAATCATAGCACTTTCTAAAAGTCAGTAAGTATCATTGTAATTTTCATGAAAGCTAGAGCAGAATTCAGTACATAGCGAACATTATCTTTATTTGAAGATTTTGGTCAGGCTAAAACAACAAATGTCTATCTATAGTCACAGAAAAAAAAATTACTTGGTAATGTCTTGTGCAGTAATTACTGCTTGAATTAGTGAATTGAAAATGGAATTCCATTGGGGTCTCTATAAACTGTATTTGTCACCTAAAAGATATTGTCACTTCTTTCAGTTTAGAAAAATAATTTGCTATTTTTAACTGCTTTGCACTGCCATCAATTTGGAATAATCTGACTTCCTCTGTTATATTTTGCTTTTATGTCATGAAAGTTATAAAGAGAATTTACTGTCTTTTTTTATTAAAACTCCAGCTCTGGTTCCGGCCATTGTATTTCCTAATTATGCTGGGAGGATGGCTTCTTATCAAGGTAGTTTACTTATGAATAATGTTCTTTGTGTGGCTTCTGCAGTGGACAAGTTGGATTGCTTCTGACATCAGCTAGCAGTAAATTAGCTTCCAATTTGGCTGTGTTCTAAAAGACTGAAAGATTTACTTTGTCAACATCCATGCATTCAGATGAAAATAACTTTCTTTAGTTTGATTTTGCTTTGTATCTGAGGCACAGAGCTGTTTCTAGAGCTTCTAATTGTCTTATACCTCCTATTTAAGGAGACAAACTATACTTTTACATACCTTCAGGTTGTGAAATGTTTTGTTTTGTATGGTGTTTTCTTTTATTTGTTTAAACTGATACTGATTGATATTGTTCTTTTAATGAAAGTTTATATTTGGTGAAGAAGGCTGAAAATGGCCAGGTGCTTGATCAAGAATTCTGCGAAAGTAAATTCTAGAACCTCATGTGAAATTATGTAAAAAATACTGGATTCCAAGTAGATACTAAAAGATGAGAGTCAGATAATACAGTGGTAGAAAGAAAAATAACCATTTCCTTATGGGTACTATGACCTAGGAGAAACACTTTTGATGAAGTGTGATTCATCCTTGAATACAACTTATTAGGAGGTTTCAATGACATGAGTGGTATTTTTTAAACGTATGTATGTTAGGAATAAAATTCTCTGATATGGAGTAAGGAAATTTTAGGTATTATTTTAAACTGAGCTTCTTAACTTCCTAAAAATTAACTGAAAACAAAACCATAACATTTTTACTTGTAAGTATGGTAATTATAAAAGATGGGTTTATTAAGGTGGGAAAATCATTTAGAATAATAATTGCTGCCAATACCACTTTGTGATTTTTAGTGAATTAGCTTTTTGTAATCAGTTGGAAACACTAGTATGAAATAAGTTGGGATGTTAAATTTGTTTCTATAGCCTTTATTAAGAAGATTTTGGCAAGCGTTGCTAGTAAGTCAATAAGAATTTCAGCTAATGTAAGGGAATATAAAAAGTAACAATCTCATTTTAAATAACATTGAAATCATGTTGACTTTATTTCTGAGTACACCCCTTCCATTTCGGGCATTAGTGTTTCTCAACACTAAGCTTATACTTGAATTTCTCAGAACTTCTTTTCAGTTGCATATCTAGCACATGTTTACTTAGGGGAACACAACTGGTTCAAGGTAAAACAAAGTTATCTAAGGGTTTCTCAAAGGATGTCTTAAAAAGCATAATATCTTGACAAAAAATTACTGAATTTAACTACTTTAGGGTAGAAGACATGTTTCCTCCGTTTAAAAGATAGTGTTCTGCCAAACTAAATGGTTTGTTTTCATTAATGCAAAAGCTAAACAATCTGTCTCTGTGGATTACCACCCTTGTTTTTGTGTGTTCTGTCACTATCAGCCTTAGCCCCAGCACAGAGTTAAGAGTTCATCACTGGGCAGTGGAAGCCAAGCAGCAAGTAGGAGTGAGGAGGATACCCAGCTGAAAGAGAAGAAATATAGCTTAGAATGTAGCTCAGACCAGGAAGCTTGGGCCATATGGTGGGCAAAGCAAAAAAGGGCCTATAGTTGGAGACAAAGTAAAAATGATAGTGGGCAAATATAACCCAGGGAAGTCTCAATCCAAAAGACCATGCTGGTATACAGCTTCAGAAATGTAGTGTAGGTTTAAAGGGAGTATGGGAAATGAATCAGATTGTCCAAGAAATCCATTAATGGCTGGAGGTTAGGGAAAATGGAAAGAGAGTCCAGCAGCTGAAAAATGGGCTAGGAAGTAAAGGTAAATGGTAAGTCACAGTCAATGAGCTGGATGTCAGACAGTTTCCTTCCCTGGACTTCAGTGCTCTTAGATAAATGATGAGTAAAAGACAGGTAGATCAAGACGCTCTGGGTCCTTAGCTACCTGGAATAAAGGATGCAAGAAGATACAAGAGGGCAAGGAAGAGAAGTTCTGCTCAGTGATACATAATAAGAAATAATGCTCTGCACAGTGCAATCCAATTAGAACTCAAGATTAAGAAACTCATGCAAAACCACACAACTACATGGAAACTGAACAAGCTGCCCCTGAATGACTCCTGGGTAAATAGTGAAATTAAGGCAGAAATCAAGAAGCTCTTTGAAACCAATGAGAACAAAGAGACAACATATCAACATCTTTGGGATGCAGCTAAAACAATGTTAACAATGTTAAGAGGGAAATTTGTAGAACTCAATGCCCACATCAGAAAGCTAGAAAAATCTCAAACTGGCACCTTAACATCACAACTAAAAGAACTAGAGAACCAAGAGCAAATAAACCCAAAAGCTAGCAGAAGACAGGAAATAACCAAGATCTGAAGGAAATAGAGACGTGAAAACCCTTCAAAAAACCAATGAATCCAGGAGCTGGTTTTATAAAAAAATTAATAAAATAGATAGCTAAACTAATAAAGAAGAAAAGACAGAAGAATCAAATCGACACAATAAAGAATGATAAAGGCGATATCATCACTGATCCCACAGAAATACAAACTACCATCAGAGAATACTACAAACACCTCTATGCAAATAAACAAGAAAATCTGTAAGAAATGGATACATTCCTGGACACATATACCCTTCCAAGACCCAACCAGGAAGAAGTTGAATCCCTGAGTAGACCAAAAAATGTTCTGAAATTGAGGCAGTAGTAAATAGCCTACTAACCAAACAAAGCCCAGGACCAGATGTACAAAGAGGTACAAAGAGGAGGTGGTACCATTTCTTCTGAAACTATTCCAAACAATTGAAAAGGAGGGACTTCTTGCTAACTCATGAAGCCAGCATCATCCTGATACCAAAACCTGGCAGAGATACAACAAAAAAGAAAACTTCAGGCCAACATCCTTGATGAACATCAATGCAAAAATCCTCAACAAAATTCTTGCAAGCTGAATCTGGCAGTACATCAAAAAGCTTATCCACCACAATCAAGTCAGCTTCATCCTCAAGATGCAAGACTGGTCAACATATGCAAATCAATGAATGTAATACATCACATAAAGAGAACTAAAGACAAAAACCACATGATTATCTCAATACATGCAGAAAAGGTCTTTGATAAAATTCAACATCGCTTCATGTTAAAAACTCTCAATAAACTACTTATTGATGGAACATACCTCAAAATAATAAGCACCATTTATGACAAATCCACAACCAGTATCACACTGAATAGGCAAAAGCTTGAAGCATTTCCCTTGAAAACTGGCAGAAGATAAGGATGTCCTCTCACCACTCCTATTCAATGTAATATTGGAAGTTCTGGACAGGGCAGTCAGGTAAGAGAAAGAAATAAAGCATATTTGAATAGGAAGAGAGGAAGTTAAGCTGTATCTGTTTGCAGATGACATGATCCTATACCTGGAAAATCCCATCATCTCGCCAAAAACTTCTTAACCTGATAAGCAACTTCAGCAAAGTCTCAGGATACAAAACCAATGTGCAAAAATAGTAAGCATTCCTATACACCAACAATAGACAAACAGAGAGCCAAATCATGGATGGACTCCCATTGACAATTGAGACAAAGAGAATAAAATACCTAGGAATACAACCAACAAGAGAAGTTAAGGACCTCTTCTAGGAGAACTACAAACAACTGCTCAAGGAAAGAAGAGAGAACACAAACAAATGGAAAAACATTCCTTGTTTTCCATGGATAGGAAGAATCAATGTCACAAAAATATCTATAATGCCCAAAGTAATTTATAGATTCAGTGCTATTCCCATTAAACTACCATTGCCATTCCTCACAGAATTAGAAAAAAACTGCTTTAAAATTCATACGGAACTAAAAATAGCCCATATAGCCAAGACAATCCTAAGCTAAAAGAACAAAGCTGGAGGCATCATGCTACTTGACTTCCAACTATACTATAAGGCTGCAGTACTAAAACAGCATAGTACTGGTACAAAAACAGACAAATGGAACAGAATCGACATCTCAGAAATGAGACTGCACATCTACAACCCTCTGGTCTTTGAGAAACCTGACAAAAACAAGCAATGGGGAAAGTATTCCCTATTTAATAAATGGTTCTGGAAAAACTGGCTTGCCATATGCAAAAAATTGAAACTGAACCCCTTCCTTATACCTTATACCAAAATTAACTCAAGATGGATTAAAGATTTAAATGTAAAACCCAAAACTATAAAAACCCTAGAAGAAAATCTAGGCAATACCATTCAGTAGTTAGGTATGGGCAGAGATTTCATGATGAAAATGTCAAAAGCAATTGCAACAAAAGCCAAAATTGACAAATGGGGTCAAATTAAACTAAAGAGCTTCCACACAGCAAAAGAAACTATTATCAGAATGAACAGACAACCTACAGAATGGGAGAAAAATTTTGTAATGTATCCATCTAACAAAGGTCTAACTTCCAGAATCCACAAGGGACTTAAATTTACAAGAAAAAAACAGCCCCACTAAAAAGTGGGCAAAGGACATGAACAGACACTTCTCAAAAGAAGACATTTATGTGGCCAACAAACATGAAAAAAAGGTCAACGTCACTGATCATTAGAGAAATGCAAAACAAAACCACAATGAGATACCATCTCACACCAGTCAGAATGGTGAGTTTTAAAAAGTCAAGAAACAACAGATGCTGGTGAGACTGTGGAGAAATAGGAATGCTTTTACACTGTTGTTGGGAATGTAAATTAGTTCAACCATTGTGGAAAACAGTGTGGTGATTCCTCAAAGACCAGAAATACCATTTGATCCAGCAATCTCATTACTGGCTATATACCCAAAGAAATATAAATCATTCTATTATAAAGACACGTGCACGCATATGTTCACTGCAGCACTATTCACAATAGCAAAGACATGGAATCAATCCAAATGCCCATCAATGATAGGCTAGATAATGAAAATGTGATACATATACACCATGGAATACTATGCAGCCATAAAAAAGAACAATATCATGCCCTTTGCAGGGACATGGAAAGAGCTGGAAGCCATCATCCTCAGCAAATTAACACAGGAACAGAAAATTAAGCACTGCATATTCTCACTTATAAGTGGGAGCTGAACCATGAGAACACATGGACACAGGGAGGGAAGCAATACACACTGGGGTCTGTTTCAGGGGTGAGAGGAGAGAGAGCATCAGGATAGCTAATACACGTAGGGCTTAATACTTAGTGATGGGTTGATAGGTGCAGCAAACCACCATTTCTTACACGTTTACCTGTGTAAGAAACCTTCATGTCCTACACATGTATCCAGAACTGAAAATTAAATTAAATTTAAAAAAAGAACAAATGCTGTTTATTGATCATTTGCTATGTGTCAAATACTGAGCTAAACCATCTACATATATTCTCATTCAATCTTCATAATTGTTCTAGAAAGTAAGTTGTACTATTTCCAGTATAGAAACAAACAAGACAAAGCTCAGGGAAGTTAGTAATTTACTCTTGTCCACATAGCCAATAAATAGCAGGGTCAATGATGAAATCCAGACTTTGTAACTACTAAGTATTTATCTAGCATCTGTGCAACTGGGCAGAGATCATCAGGGTATTTCCAAACATCATATATTGGAAAGCTGGAAACATTGATGAATGGCCCTTGACCTCTTGTTCTTAGATGGGATGGAGGGAAGGAGCGAGTTGGAGAGGGCCACGGCAGGGGCAGCGGGAGCATGATAATCATAAGTATAACCTGAGAGGAAGCAGCAGGGCAAGTCTTGAAACTCAACCATCTCCCAGGGCTGGGGACACACTGTTTCCTGCACTGTTCCATTTCTTCATGAAAGTTTTTTTTTTTTTTTTCCGAACCAAATTCCATATTATCTACTTCTTTAAACAAGCTATTCTATCTTTAGTTGTAATTCAGCTTCCCAATAATGTTTTTGCTTTGTTTCTAAGGGATTATTGATGGAATGTCAAGACTGAGTATTACTGTTGTTTCTGACTACTGTGAATAGAGGGTGTGTCCCAGTTCCTTTCAGAGGGGCTCTGACAGTTGCCTTAGGTCCATGACATCCTCTTGGGTATTTTCTACCATTGCTCTCGAAATTCTAAAGTTTGGATGTATAACTTTCCAGATTTTACAAAACATATTAAAAATCTATACTAGCCAAATGAAAGATTTTGGTTAATTTTGAGTGGTTATTAAACATCAACTTTTTTTACTATTTAACCTCAAACTAGAATTTCAGAGACTAGAATTTATTAACTTTAATATAACTTTAACAATTTCCACAGTTCATAAAGCACTACAGGAAAAAATATATCAGGTAACTAGCTAAGCATGGAGCATAAAGTTTGCTATAAATATTAAAGGTACATTTGTCATAAATCACTAGCTTTAGCTCATAAAGTATCCTTCTACATAAAGTATACATAAACTACTGTGTTATTATGTTACACACGTACTACAGCAGAATAGTAGCAAACTAAGTTTAGAAAAGCTTGCCACCACCTTTTCATTCCAGTTATCAATAACCAAATGTCAGCTTTTAACTACTGCTTAAAACACCACCAAGAAAGAATAACATCCTAAGTACAGATTTAGTTTTATGACACACACACACACAGACACACACATCTGTTACAGAGTGTCTTCTGGGACATGATGAATATAGAAGTCTGCATCTATTCTGTGTGCTGATTATATCATTTTACCCAAGAAATCAACATTGCCATTTTTGAACAAAAGACAGAAAACCTAAATTACTTAGGTTGCAATTAAGACTTCTATTTTTATTAGAGCTTTATAATAGATTCAAGAAGAAATTTGTGAATTTGCAGAGCATAATTTTCTTATATGTGGACAAACTCTAGTTAAAAGATTAGAAACCATTGTATAAAACCATACATTTTAAACAAAAATAAGATCTGATTTGCTGTCAGAGAGAAATTAATCTGTATATCAAAAAAGACTGTGAGTTTGTAACTGTCTGTAAATGCACTAGTTACGAAATAGCAAATAGAACAAAAGACTTGTTTAAGTGTTTAACTGTGAGGAATGTTTATAAAATGTCCAACAAAAATATCTGGTATAATTATTATATTTATTAGAACTCTAAAGTTGAAAAATCTAATGACTTGATATTCTCTAAAAACTAGTGTGAATCTAACACTTGTTGTTTTCCAATAATGTAGATTAACCGAGGCCTAAATTTATGTCAAAGGAGAATATGAAAACTTAAAGCATCAACATCCAAGCAGTTTTCTTTTCTTAATGAGTACAAGAGCAGAGGTAAGAGTTGAGAGTGGAGGAAATGTGAGGCTCTGAATTCACATTCCTGTTACTTTTGGTTTAGCCAGTCAGAAAAATAACTTTAAGTATATTCCAACAGAGGGAAAAGGTGTGAAAACAAGGAGGCACAGTCACGTGCAGCCTCAGAAATAAACATACACTCTATGCAATGCACACTTGAATTTTTACTTACTATCCAAAATGACTGAATTGAAAGGAAAGTACACACACCTCTTATCCTTTTCTCCCCTTTAAACTCAAAAACTGTTCTTAAATTTTTCATTTTTGTGGGGACATAGTAGGTGTACATATTTATGGGGTTCATGAGATATTTTGGAACAGGCATGCAATGCGTAATAATCACATCATGAAAAATTGGGTATTTATGCTCTCAAGAATGTATCCTTTGTGTTGCAAACAATCTAATTATACTCTTCTAGTCATTTTAAACTGAACAATTAAATTATTGTTGACTATAGCCCCCTGTACTCCTGCACTACCCATCCCAGCCTCTGGTAACCATCCTTATATTCTCTATCTCCATGAACCCAGTTATTTTTATGTTTAGATCCCACATATAAGTGAGAACATGTTCTGTTTGTCTTTCTGTGCTTAGCTTATTTCCCTTAGCATAATGGCCTCCATTCCCATCCATAATGTTGTAAATGATAGAATCTCATTCTTTTTTACGGCTGACTAGTATCCCACTATGTATAAGACCATATTTTCTTTATCCATTTATCTGTTGATAGACATTTAGTTGCTTCCAAATCTTGGCTATTGTGAAGAGGGCTACAATAAGCATGGGAGTGCAGACATCTCTTAGATATACTGATTTCCTTTCTTTGGGGGTATATACTTAGCAGCGAGATTGCTACATTGTATGGTAGCTCTATTTTTAGTTCTTTGAGGAACCTCCAAACTGTTCTCCATAGTGGTTGTAGTAATTTACATTCTCACCAACAGTGTATGAGGGTTCCTTTTCTCCACATCCTCACCAGAATTTTCTGTTGCCTGTCTTTTGGATTAAAGCCATTTTAACTGGGGTGAGATGTTATCTCATTATAATTTTAATTTGCATTTCTCTGATGATGAATAATGTAGAATACTTTTTCATATGTTTGTTTGACATTTGTATGGCTTTTGAGAAATGTCTAATCAAGTACTTGCCTGTTTTTAAATTGGATTATTGAATTTTTTTCCTTAGGGTTGTTTGAGCTCCTTACATATTCTGGTTATTAATCCCTTGTCAGTTGGGTGATATGCAAATATTTTCTCCCATTCTGTGGGTTGTCTTATCACTTTGTTGATTGCTTCCTTTGTTGTGCAGAAGCTTTTTAACTTCATGTGATCCAATTTGTCCCTTTTGTGCTTTGGTTGTCTGTGCTTGTGGGATATTACTCAAGAAATTTTGCCCAGGCCAATGTCCTGGAGAGTTTCCCCCAAAGTTTTCTTGTAATGGTTTCATAGTTTGAGGTCATTAATCCATTTTGATTTAATTTTGTACATGACAAGAGATAGGAGTGTAGTTTCATTCTTCTGTATGTGAATATCCAGTTTTCCCAGCACCATTTATTGAAGAGACTGTGTTTTTCCCATTGTATGTTTTTGGCACAATTGTCAAAAATGAGTTCACTGTAGATGTGTAGATTTGTTTCTGAGTTGTCTACTCGCTTTCATGCTGCTTTGGTTACCATAGCTCTGAAGTAGACTTTGAAGTCAAGTAATCTGATTCCTCCAGATTTTTGTCTTTCTACTCAGGATGGCTTTGGCTATTCTGGGTCTTCTGTGGTTCCATATAAATGTTAGGATTATTATTTCTGTTTCTGTGAAGAATAACATTAGCATTTTGACAGGGATTGCATTGAATCTGTAGATTGCTTTGGATGGTATGGACATTTTAACAATTCTGATACTTCCAGTCCATGAACCTGGAATATCTTTCCATTTTGTATCCTCTTTAATTTCTTTCATCAGTGTTTTATAGTTTTCATTGTAGAGATCTTTCACTTATTTGATTAATTCCTGGGTATTTAATTTTATGTGTGGCTCTTATAAATGAGATTACTTTTTTATTTCTTTTTCAGATTGTTCACTATTGGCCTGTAGAACTGCAGCTGACTTTTGTATGTTGATTTCGTATAATGCAAATTTACTGAATGTGTTTGTTTATCTAAAAGATTTTTTTTCTTTTGTAGAGTCTCCGGTTTTTTCAAATATAAGATCATATCATCTGCAAACAAGGATAATTTGACTTCTTCCTTTCCAATTGGATGGTTTTTATTTCTTTCTCTTGTCTGATTGCTATAGCTAGGACTTCCAGTACTATGCTGAATAACAGTGGTGAAAGTGGGCATCCTTGTCATGTTTCAGATCTTAAAATAAAGGCCTTCAGTTTTTCTCCATTCAATATGATACTATCTGTGGGTCTGCCATACGTGGCTTTTATTATGTTGAGATATGTTCCCTCTCTACCTAGTTTTTTAAAGAGTTTTTATCATAAAGGGATGTTGAATTTTATCAAATGTTTTTCAGCATCCATTGAAATGATGATACAGGACAGAATCACTTGAGGTCAGGAGTTCGAGACCAGCCTGACCAACAATGGTGAAACCTGTCTCTACTAAAACAAACAAACAAAGAAACAAACAAAAAACACACACAAAAAATTAGCCGGGCATGGTGGCATGTACTTGTAATCCCAGTTACTTGGGAGGATGAGGCAGGAGAATCACTTGAATCTGGGAAGCGGAGGTTGCAGTGAGCTGAGATCGTGGCACTGCACTCCAGCCTGGGCAATGGAGTGAGACTCCATCTCAAAAAAAAAATAGTTTTTGTTCTTCATTCTGTTGAAATGATCTATCACACTAATTAATTGATCTATATTGAACCATCCTTGTATCTTTGGGGCAAATCCCACTTATTTATGATGAACGATCATTTTTTATGTATTGCTTAATTCAGTTTGCCAGTATTTTGTTGATTTTGCACCTATATTTATCAGAGATATTGACTAGTAGTTTCTGTTTTGTTTTGTTTTGTTTTTGATGTGTCTTTGTCTGGTTTTGGTTTCAGTAGTAATGCTGGTTTTATAAAATGAGTTTGGAAGTATTCCCACTTCCTCTAATTTTCCGAAAAGTTCAAGTAGGGTTGGTGTTATTTCTTTAAATGTTTAATAAAATTCAGCAGTGAAGCCATTGGGTGCAAGGCTTTTCTTTACTAGCATACTTTTTATTAAGGTTTAGATCTTATTGCTTGTTATTGGTCTGTTCAGGTTCAATCTTGATAGGTTGTATGTGTCTAGGAATGCATCCATTTCTTCTAATTTTTTCAATTTATTGACGTGTAGTTGCCCATGGTAGCCACTACTGATCCTTTGAATTTCTGCAGTATCAGTTTTACTGTGTCCTCTTCATCTGATTTTATTTATTTAGATCTTCTCTTTTTTCTTAGGTTTGCTAAAGATTTGTCAATTTTGTTCATCTTTTACAAAATACAAATTTTTGTTTCATTGATCCTTCGTATTGTTTTCATTTCAAATTTATTGATTTCCTCTCTAATCTTTGTTTATTTATTTATTTATTGCTTCTACTAATTTTAGGTTTGGTTTGTTCTTCATTTTCTAATTCTTTAAGCTGCATTCTTTGGTTATTTATTTGAAGTTTTTCATATTTTTTGATGTGGGCATTTAGAGCTGTAAATAGCCCTCTTAGTACTGCTTTTGCTATATCCCACAGGTTTTGCTATGTTATGTTTCTATTATCATTTGTTTCAAAAAATTTTTCAATTTCCTTATTAATTTCTTTATTGACCCACCCTTCAGAGGAGTAGACTCCCCTCTGGCCCAGGGCAGGTTCAGAAATGCTGTCCAAGAGCCTAGGGTTGAACTAGGGGAGCTCAAGCATCTGCTTCTTGCTCTACCACACTGTGGCCAAGCTGGTACATAAAGTGTAAGACAAAGACCCTTTACTTTTCCCTGTGCTGTTCTCAAAGAGGAGTCTTTCACTATAGCCACCACAGCTAGGAATGTGCTGAGTCACCCCTGAATTCAGCACATCTCAGAGCCCGAGGCCCATGGCATATGACCTGGGTGTCACTGCTGGTTATTTGGGGCCCAAGTACCCTTCAGTCAGTAGGTGATGAATCCTGCCAAGACTAGGTTTTTCCTTTCAATGCAGTGTGTTCCTTTTTGGCTCAGAGTGTGACTAGAAATATTGTCCATGAGCTAGGGCCTGGAATGGGTCCTCATGACACTGCCTGGTGCCCTATCCTACTGTGGCTGAGCTGGTATCCAGGATGCAAAACCAAGTCCTCTTTGTTCCTCTCTCTCCTCTCCTTAAGCTAAAGGAAAGAGTCACTTCTGCTTGTGTCTCCCTAGATCATGTACCACCATAGTCCTTTGGCTCTGAGCCCAGCCAGGCACTAGGAGTTATCCAGGAATTGCAGTCTTTGTGTCCTAGACTGCCTGCCAAGTTTATCTAGGACCCCAGATCAATTTGGCCCACACTGGATAGACTTGGCAAGAAACTCCAGTTCTGATCACTGGAGTGGGCTATTTTCCTCTGGCCAGGGCTGGTCCAGTGCTCCCTCTGTGCATAGGCACTGTCTGAGCCAAATAAGGCTTTATTCTCCACTGTGACAGGGCAGCCCTAAGTTCAATGTAAAGTCCCCCAGTTGCTGTACTCTGTCTCCCCAAAGTGCACAGATTCTTTCTCTGTGCTGCACAACCTCTGCTGGGGGCTGGGGGAGGAGTGGTGTTGTGATCCAAGACTGTCTCTCCTACCCTTCTCAAAGCCTCTTTCTATGATATGAAGTTAAAACCAGGTACTGTGACTGCTCATCTGATTTTTGGTTCTTTTGATAATGCTATTCTGCGTGCAGATGGTTGTTAAAATTTGTTGCTCCAACAGGGGGAATGAGCAGTTTAAGCCCCCCTCACTTAAACTTAACGTTAATGATAAGCACTCTCCTAATATGCAATTAACCAAAATGGGGTTAACAGACATATACATATGTAGGCTTTATAATATGGTCTTTCAAAATATAAGGTGTAAATAAGGTGGACATAATTTAATATGGTGTTATAGTGTTTGTTCTTTAATATGGCTTCATGGTTGACTAAGCAAGTTATTACTTTGTTTGGAAAATTAAAATTTTTCTGACTGGCTATGGTGGCTCACGCCTATAATTCCAGCACTTTGGGAGGCCAAGGCAGGCAGATCACCTGAGGTAAGGAGATTGAGACCAGCCTGGCCAACATGGGGCAAGTCTCCACTAAAAGTACAAAAATTAGCTGGGAGTGGTGGCTCATGCCTGTAATCCCAGCTACTTGGGAGGCTGAGGCAGGAAAGTCACTTGAACCCCAGAGACAGAGGCTGCAGTGAGTCGAGATCATGCCACTGCACTCCAGCCTGGGAGACTGAGCAAGAATCTGAAAAAAAAAAAAAAAAAAGCAAGCAAGCAAGCAAGCAAGAAAGAAAAAAAAAGAAAAATTTTCTCAAGTAGATCATTTGTGCCTTGGGATCTAGTGCTTAGGATAACCACTCCCTAGGGAGAAGATTCTGGAATCAACTTGACTTTCTGCCTCATTAGTTGCTATTATTGGCACAAAGTTGGAAATACTAGGAGCTATATTTTCTGGATGCGAGATAATCGGGTTTCTATAAAGCTTTATTACAGTTGTTCTTTAGTGTCAAACAATGGCCTTTAGATATGAATCTATATTACTATAGAGAAAATATGGAAAATGAATTTTTGCCTTCTAGCACTAAAGTAGCCCAGTGAGCAAATAAATAGGAAACAAATCTTCACATCATTTCAACATATATTATTTAAATGTCAAAGTATTCTTAATAAATTTTCCTTAGCTTGAAGAACTAAACATTCACTTGGCTTATAGGTTTAATATAAGCTTGGAAAGTCTTTGGGAAAGTAGACATTTACCTTCTTTTTAGCCATTATTATTTGTCACAAATACCTCACTTTCTAAAAGCAAATCCAATATCACTATTTCACTGAAGAATATACTCTGGCTGCATTTAGTTCAGATTATTTTATTATTTTCAGGTAAGATACTTTGCAAAAGACTTGCTCAGAAATCTGAACGTTTTTATTAGAAGTAAAGAATATATTTTTCATAAATGCTAACTGTCCCCCCTTTAAAGAAACTCTCCCCATATATTTTGCATCGGCCAGTAAATAAAACTAATCCTATCCTACCCATGTTATATCTAAATCTCTCTCTCTCCTTTTTTTTTTTTTTTTTTTTGACGGACTCTTGCTCTGTCACCAGGCTGAAGTGCAGTGGTGCAATCTCGGCTCACTGCAACCTCTGCCTCCTGGGTTCAAGGAATTCTCCTGCCTCAGCCTCCCGAGCAGTTAGGACTATAGACGCGCGCCACCAAGCCCAACTAATTTTTGTATTTTTAGTAGAGACGGGGTTTCACCATGTTGGCCAGGAAGGCCTCGATCTCCTGACTTCGTGATCTGCCAGCCTAGGCCTCCCAGAGTGCTGGGATTACAGGCGTGAGCCACTGTGTCCGGCCTAAATCTCTATTTTTTAAAGTTAAAAGAAGAATGAACTTGACCATATATTTTACTTATTCACCATTGAACAGTTATTTTTGTCCATTAATTTTCATTATATATTTATTTATTGTATTTTTTGGAGACAGAGTCTTGCGCCCTCGCCCGGCTGGAGTGCATTGGCACGATCTCGGCTCACTGGAGGCTCTGCCTCCCGAGTTCATGCCATTCTCCTGCCTCAGCCTCCCGAGTAGCTGGGACTACAGGCACCTGCCACCACGCCCAGCTAATTTTTTGTATTTATTTTTAGTAGAGACGGAGTTTCACAGTGTTAGCCAGGATGATCTCGATCTCCTGACCTCGTGATCCGCCTTCTTCGGCCTCCCAAAGTGCTGGGATTACAGATGTGAGCCACAGCGTCCAGCCTTTTTCATATTTATTTTTTAGTTTTGGAAATTATTTCCAACTTAGGAAACCAAGAAAGCATGCCAAACCAATTATATTTTTTAAAATTCTAAAACTACAAACATACATAATTTTTAAAATTTTCTAAAGAAAAAGATTACTTGAAACCACTTATTGAAAGATCCTACAATATGTCCTCGAAAAATCAACACAATGGCTGTGGTGGGCAGCCTCTTAAATGGCTCTCCATAATCGTCACCTTCAGGTATTCATGTCCTTGTCTGTTTCCCTCCTCTTGTGTGTAGGCTGGATCTAGTGAGTCACTTCCAATGTGTAGAAGACAGCTTTCAAGATTAGGTTACTTTCATCTTGTTCTCTCTCTCTGGTTCTTTTCACCTTCCCCTCTCTGTGGGGGAAACAAGCTGCCATGTTATACATACTCCTGACAAGTACAAGCTGTTTCTGCAAGGAACTGATATCTTCAGCCAATAGCCAGTGAGGAACTGAGACCATACTATGTGATTTAAGAATATCACATTATCGCTGGGCGCGGTGACTCATGCCTATGATCCCAGCACTTTGGGAGGCTGAGGCGGGTGGATCACAAGGTCAGGAGATCGAGACCATCCTGGCTAACATGGTGAAACTCGGTCTCTACTGAAAAAAAAAAAAATACGAAAATGAGCCGGGCGTGGTGGCAGGTGCCTGTAGTCCCAGTTACTTGGGAGACTGAGGCAGAAAAATGGTGTGAACCCTGGAGGCAGAGCTTGCAGTGAGCAGAGATTGTGCCACTGCTCTCCAGCCTGGGTGACAGAGCGAGACTCTGTCTCAAAAAAACAAACAAACAAAAAGTATATCAGATTGTCATCACACTTTTAAAGCAACACCTTATGATGAATAAGAAATGGCATATCTGATCCAAGAACTTTATATCAAGATATCAGGGAATAGTTTTCTCATGAGCCTTTACTAGTGAATTGCCTTCAGATAATCAGAATGATGAGTAAAACATTGACATAAGGACTCATGCTGAAGATTCACATTTTACTGCACAATAGTGTTCCACTCTAACCTAACATTTATGTAAGGGGTTCTTAGAGTCCATGCTTTAATTCAGAAACTCTGTCCAGGTAATGATCCCCTGGGGACATTCAACTAATTATGTTGATAATTTTGCCTTACATAAGTAGGTTTGGATTTATTACTGAGTTTTCAAAACTAAGAATTAAAGTATTATGAAAATCAAGTGAACAAGTTAAAAAAATGAAAACATGATACTTTAGTGAAGCTGGAAAAGTTTCCTAAATTAATAGGACATTGAGTAGGTTCCTCAGGAGAATCTTGCTTCAGTAGTAGGGAAAATTCTCTCAAGACTGAGACTCTTCTGGTCTCACCTAACAAATCTTAACATTAAGACTCAACAGGTTTAAATGGTTTCCAAGTACCTTAACAGTATCTCAAAACACAGTTCAGGAATACTTATAGAAATACAAAATTATCTGCATCCAAGAAGATAAAACGTACAAGTTTGGTCTTTCAATCAAAGATTATCAGGCACTCAGAGAAGTAGAAAAATATGACCCATAATGAAGGAACCCCCGAAGAAAGGTGTCTGCTTGGACCAGAGTTTTGCACTAGATTGAGGAATAAAGTACTTTTATTGTCAAACTCATGAATTATTTAAATTATATATGTTTTAATACAAATTTTAGACAATTTTAAAACAAATTTTGCAGGTATTCAAACAAATGTGTTCCAGTGAAGCAGCACGTTTGGTAATGATTCATTAGACTGAGGATTCTTACGGGAATCATTTGAGAAAGTGACATTATGACACAGGCAGAAAGGTAGCCCAATTATTTAGAATATTTTTTTCATAAAGACAGTAAATAAAAGAGAATACAATAATAATATTGAGAACCTATAATGTGGTAGGTACTTTGTGCACATCAAATTCAGTAACCAACTTTAAAATATGTTATTATCTTAACTTTAAAAAGAAACTGAAGTTCAAAGCAATAAATGGTCTTTTTGAAGATCACACAGATAGGAGGTTGGGGCAGCATTTGAATTTGGATTGGTCTGATATTTAGTCTTCAGGTTTCTACTACACTATAGCGTTTTGCAAAGAAGTTGTTGCTCCATAGGATAGGTTTTCCTTCAAGAGGGACAATCCACTCTAGCTAATTTAAAAAGAAGCGATAAACTGCTTTAAAAGTGAAGAAAGAAACATGTTATGGACACTTGATACTTTATAATTCTTAATCAAGAAGAAAAGCGTTAATTGGATAATATGAGCAGTAGGAATTTGTCCCAGGAAATTTTGATAGAAGGATTTAAACCAATGAAGCCAAAGATTTACAAATTAAATAAGAAGCACAAATCTAGTATCCTTAATATTTTATACATTTGCTTTACATCCAATATTGTTTGAGGTATTTATGCTTAAATAAATGAATGCTATAACATGAAAAATGTAATAACATTATATTAATTGATAGGGAAATAACCTAAGTTGTGTGGATTTGACCGTGGGATCAGAATTGCACAGGATTTTTTTTCCAGCACTTTGAAGATGTTTATTTATGGAATTATAGCCTCCACAGTGTCAGATGCAAAATCTGGGATCATTTGAACCCTTATGTTATTTTTTTCTGGCTGCTTTCAAGAATTTCTCTTCTTTTCTGGCTTTCAGCAGTTAAGACCATGATGTATCTAAACATAGCTTCTTCATTTATCAGGTTTGAGGGTCACTGAGCTTCTTCAACCTGTATGTTTATGCCTTTTACCCAATTTTGGAAAAGTTTGGCTAATTCTTTAAATACGTTTTCTCCCACATCCTTTCCTGTCATTCTGTGATTCCATTTATACATATGTTATGTCTTTTGATATTGTCTTAAAATTCTCTGAGGCTCTGCTCATTTTCTTCCAATCTTTTTAATTTTTTTGTCTATTCTTCAGATTGGACTATTTCTTTATTTTTGATACTTTAAGTTCTGGGATACATGTGCAGAACATGCAGGTTTGTTACATAGGTATGCACGTGCCATGGTGGTTTGCTGCACCCATCAACCCATCATCTACGTTAGGTATTTCTCCTAGTACTATCCGTCCTCTAGCCCCCCACCTCCCGACAGGCCCCGGTGTGTAATGTGTGAGGTGTCCATGTGTTCTCATTATTCAACTCCCACTTAAGAGTGAGAACATGCAGTGTTTGGTTTTCTGTTCTTGTGTTAGTTTGCTGAGAATTATGGTTTTCAGCTTCATCCATTTCCCTGCAAAGGACATGAACTCATCCTTTTTTAATGGCTGCACACTATTCCATGGTGTATATGTGCCACATTTTCTTTCTTCAGTCTATCATTGATGGGCATTTGGGTTGGTTCTAATCTTTGCTATTGTGAACAGTGCTGCAGTAAACAATGTGAGCATGTGTCTTTATAGTAGAAAGGTTTATAATCCCTCAGATATATACCCAGTAATGGGATTGCTGGGTCAAATGGTATTTCTGGTTCTAGATCTGTGAGGAATCGCCACACTGTCTTCCCCAATGGTTGAACTAATTTACACTCCCACCAACAGTGTAAAACCATTCCTATTTCTCCACATCCTCTCCAGCATCTGTTGTTTCCTGACTTTTTAATGGTTGCCATTCTAACTGGAGTGAGATGGTATCTCATTGTGGTTTTGATTTGCATTTCTCTAATGACCAGTGATGATGAGCTTTGTTTCATATGTTTATTGGCCATATAAATGTCTTCTTTTGAGAAATGTCTGTTCATGTCCTTTGCTCACTTTTTGATGGAGTTTTTTTTTCTTGTAAATTTGTTTAAGTTCCTTGCAGATTCTGGATATTAGCCCTTTGTCAGATGGATAGATTGCAATTTTTTTTCTCCCATTCTGTAGGTTGCCTGTTCACTCTGATGATAGTTTCTTTTGCTGTGCAGAAGTTCTTCTTTAGTTTAATTAGATCCCATTTATCAACTTTGGCTTTTGTTGCTATTGCTTTTGGTGTTTTAGTCATGAAGTCTTTGCCCATGCCTATGTCCTGAATGGTATTGCCTAGGTTTTCTTCTAGGGTTTTTATAGTTTTAGGTCTCACATTTAAGTCTTTAATCCATCTGGAGTTAATTTTTGTATAAAGTTTGAGGAAGGAGCCCAGTTTCAGTTTTCTGCATAAGGCTAGCCAGTTTTCCCAACACCATTTAATAAATAAGGAATCATTTCCCCATGGCTTGTTTTTGTCAGGTTTGTCAAAGATCAGATGGTTGTAGATGTGTGTTGTTATTTCTGAGGCCTCTGTTCTGTTCCATTGGTCTATATATCTCTTTTGGTATCAGTATCATGCTGTTTTGGTTACTGTAGCCTTGTAGTATAGTTTGAAGTCAGGTAGCGTGATGCCTCCAGCTTTGTTCTTTTCGCTTTTAGCCAAGGATTGTCTGGCTATACGGGCTCTTTTTTGGTTTCATATGAAATTTAAAGTATTTTTTTCCAATTCTGTGAAGAAAGTCAATGGTAGCTTGATGGGGATAGCATTGAATCTGCAAATTACTTTGGGCAGCGTGGGCAGTTTCACAAAATTGATATTTCCTATCCATGAGCATGGAATGTTTTTCCATTTGTTTGTGTCCTCTCTTATTTCCTTGAACAGTGGTTTGTAGTTCTCCTTGAAGAGGTCCTTCACATCCCTTGTTGGTTGTATTCCTAGGTATTTTATTCTTTTTATAGCAATTGTGAATGTGAGTTCACTCATGATTTGGCTCTCTGTTTGTCTATTATTGGTGTATAGGAATGCTTGTGATTTTTGAACATTGCTTCTGTACTGCTGAGACTATACTGAAGTTGCTTATCAGCTTAAAGAGATTTTGGGTGGAAACTATGGTGTTTTCTAAATGTAAGGTATTGTCGTCTGCAAACAAAGACAATTTGACTTTCTCTCTTCCTGTTTGAATACACTTTATTTCTTTCTCTTGCCTGATTGCCCAGACCAGAACTTCCAATATTATGTTGAATAGGAGTGGTGAGAGAGGGGATCCTTGTCTTGTGCCAGTTTTCAAAGGGAATGCTTCCAGCTTTTGCCCATTCAGTATGATATTGGCTTTGTGTTTGTCATAAATAGTTCTTATTATTTTGAGAGATGTTGCAACAATACCTAGTTTATTGAGAGTTTTTAGCATAATGAGGTGTTGAATTTTATCAAAGGAATTTTCTGCAACTATTGGGATAATCATGTGGTTTTTGTGATTGGTTCTCTTTATGTGATAGATTACATTTATTGATTTGTGTATGTTGAACCAGCCTTTCATCGCAGGGATGAAGCCAACTTGATCACGGTGGATAAGCTCTTTGATCTGTTGCTGGATTCTGTTTGCCACTATTTTATGGAGGATTTTTGCATTGATGTTCACCAGGGATATTGGTCTGAAATTTTGTGTTGTTGTTGTTGTGTTTCTGCCAGGTTTTGGTATCAGGATGATTCTGGCCTCATAAAATGAGTTAGGGAGGAGTTCCTCTTTTTCTATTGTTTGGAATAATTTCAGAAGGAATGTTACCAACTCCTCTTTGTACCTCTGGCAGAATCCAGCTGTGAATCCGTCTGGTCCTGGGCTTTTTTTGGTTGGTAGGCTATTAGTTACTGCCTCAATTTCAGAACTTGTTATTGGTCTATTCAGGGATTTGACTTGTTCCTGGTTTAGTCTTTGGAGGGTGTATGTGTCCAGGAATGTATCCATTTCTTCCAGATTTTCTAGTTTATTTGAATAGAAGTGTTTATAGTATTCTCTGATGGTAGTTTGTATTTCTGTGGGATGAGTGGTGATATACCCTTTACCGTTTTTTGTTGTGTCTATTTTCTTCTTCTTTCTTTTCTTCTTTATTAGTCTGCGTAGCGCTCTATCTATTTTGTTGATCTTTTTAAAAAACCAGCTCCTGGATTCATTAATTTTTTTAAAGGGTTTTTTATGTCTCTATCTCCTTCGGTTCTGCTCTGATCTTAGTTATTTCTTGTCTTCTACTAGCTTTTGAATTTGTTTGCACTTGTTTTATTCTTTTAATTGTGACATTAGGGTGTTGACTTTAGATCTTTCCCACTTTCTCTTGTGGGCATTTAGTGCTATAAATTTCCCTCTAAACACTGCTTTAGCTGTGTCCAGCAATTCTGGAATATTGTGTCTCTGTTCTCATTGGTTTCAAAGAACTTTGTTATTTCCGCCTTCATGTCGTTATTTACCCAGTAGTCATTCAGGAGCAGGTTGTTCAGTTTCCATGTAGTTTTGCGGTTTTGAGTGAGTTTCTTAATCCGAAATTCTAGTTTGATTGCATTGTGGTCTGAGAGACTGTTTGTTATGATTTCCATTCTTTTGCATTTGCTGAGGAGTGTTTTACTTCAAATTATGTTGTCAATTTTAGAATAAGTGCAATGTGATGCTAAGAAAAATGTATATTCTGTTGATTTGGGGTGGAGAGTTCTGTAGATGTCTATTAGGCCACTTGGTCCAGAGCTGAGTTCAAGTCCTGAATATTCCTGTTAATTTTCTGTCTTGTGATCTGTCTAATATTGACAGTGGGGTTTTAAAGTCTCCCACGATTATTGTGTGGGAGTCTAAGTCTCTTTGTAGGTCTCTAAGAACTTGCTTATGAATCTTCGTGCTCCTATATTGGGTGCATATATATTTAGGATAGCTCTTGTTGCATTGATTTCTTTACCATTATGTAATGCCCTTCTTTGTCTTTTTTGATCTTCGTTGTTTTAAAGTCTGTATTGTCAGAGACTAGGATTGCAATCTCTGCTTTTTTTTTTTTTTTGCTTTCCATTTGCTTGGTAAATATTCCTCTATCTCTTTATTTTGAGCCTATGTGTGTCTTTGTACATGAGATATATCCCCTGAAGACAGCACACCAATGGGTCTTGACACTTTATCCAATTTTTCAGTCTGTGTCTTTTAATTGGGGCATTTAGTCCATTTACATTTAAGGTTAATATTTTTATGTGTGAATTTGATCCTTAAATTATGATGCCAGCTGGTTATTTTGCCTGTTAGTTGATGCAGTTTCTTCATAGTGTCGATGGTCTTTACAATTTAGTATGTTTTTGCAGTGACTGGTACCAGTTTTTCCTTTCCATATTTAATGCTTCCTTCAGGAGCTCTTTAAGACAGGCCTGGTGGTGACAAGATCTCTCATCATGTACTTGTCTGTAAAGGATTTTATTTCTCCTTCGCTTATGAATCTTAGTTTGGCTGGATATGAAATTCTAGGTTGAAAATTCTTTTCTTTAAGAATGTTGATTACTGGCCCCCACTCTCTTCTGGCTTACAGAGTTTCTGCAGAAATATCTGCTGTTAGTTTGATGGGCTTCCTTTTGTGGGTAACACGACCTTTCTCTCTGGCTGCCCTTAACATTTTTTTCTTCATTTCAACCTTAGCGAATCTGACGATTATATGTCTTGCAGTTGCTCTACTCAAGGAGTATCTTTTGGTGTTCTCTGTATTTCCTGAATTTGAAGGTTGGCCTGTCTTGCTAGGCTGGGGACGTTCTCCTGGATAATATCCTGAAGAGTGGTTTCCAACTTGGTTCCATTCTCCTCATCACTTTCAGGTACACCAATCAAACGTAGGTTCAGTCTTTTGACAGTCCCATATCTCTTGGAGGCTTCGTTCATTCCTTTTCATTCTTTTTTCCCTAATCTTGTCTTCACACTTTATTTCATTATGTTGATTTTTAATCTCTAATATCCTTTCTTCCACTTGATTGATTCAGCTATTGATACTTATGTATGTGTCACGAAGTTCTTGTGCTATGTTTTCTAGCTCCATCAGGTTATTTATGTTCTTTTCCAAACTGGTTGTTTTACTTAGCAATTCCTCTAATCTTTTTTCAAGGTTCTTAGCTTCCTTGCATTGGGTTAGAACATGCTCCTTTAGCTCGGAGGAGTTGGTTATTACCCACCTTCTGTAGCCTACTTCTGTCAATTCATCAAACTCACTCTCCATCCAGTTTTGTTCCCTTGCTGGCAAGGAGTTGTGATCCTTTGGAGGAGAGGAGGCGTTCTGGTTTTTGGAACTTTCAGCCCTTTTGAGCTGGTTTTCCCTCGTCTTCGTGGATTTATCTACCTTTGGTCTTGATGTTGGTGACCTTTGCATAGGGTTTCTGTGTGAATGTCCTTTTTGTTGATGTTGAGGCTATTCCTTTCTGTTTGTTAGTTTTCCTTCTAACAGTCAGGACCCTCGGCTCCAGGTCTGCTGGAGTTTGCTGGAAATCCACTTCAGACCCTGTTTGCCTGGGTTTCACCAGTGGAGGCTGAAGAACAGCAAAGATTGCTGCCTGTTCCTTCCTCTGGAAGCTTTGTCCCAGAGGGGCACCCACCAGATGCCAGCCAGAGCTCTCCTGTATGTAGTGTCTGTTGACCCCTGCTGGGAGGTGTCTCCCGGTCAGGAGGCATAAGGGTCAGGGACTCACTTGAGGAGGCACTCTGTCCCTTAGAACTTGCGTGCTGTGCTGAGAGATCCACTGCTGTCTTTAGAGCTGACAGGCAGGAACATTTAAACCTGCTGAAGCTGCACCCAGAGCCACCCCTTCCCCCAGGTGCTCTGTCCTAGGGAGATGAGAGTTTTATCTATAAGCTCCTGACTGTGGCTACTGCCTTTCTTTCAGAGATGCTCTGCCCAAAGAGAAGGAATCTAGAGAGGCAGTCTGTCTACAGTGGTTTTGCCGAGCTGCAGTGGGCTACACAGCTGTGAGGGGAAAACTGTCTACTCAAGCCTCGATAATGGTGGACACTCCTCCCCCAACCAAGCTGTAGAGTCCCAGTTTGACTTTTCAGACTGCTGTACTAGCAGTGAGAATTTCAAGCCAGTGGATCTTACCTTGCTGGTCTCTGTGGGGGTGGGATCCATTGAGCTAGACCACTTGGCTCCCTGTCTTCAGCCCCCTTTTCAGGGGTGTGAATGGTTCTGTCACTCTGGCATTCCAGGGGGCACTGGGATATGAAAAACACTCCTGCAGCTAGCTCAGTGTCTGCCCAAATGGCAGCCCAGGTTTGTGCTTGAAACTGAGGGCCCTGGTGGTGTAGGCGCTGGAGAGAATCTCCTGGTCTGCGGATTGCAAAGACCGTGGTAAAAACATAGTATCTGGGCCAGAATGCACCGTTCCTCATGGCACAGTCCCTCAGAACTTCCCTTGGCTAGGGGAGGGAGTTCCCTGACCCCTTGCACTTCCCTGGTGAGGTGATACTCCACCCTGCTTCTGCTCACTGTCCGTGGGTTGCACCCACTGTCTAAGCAGTCCCGATGAGATGAGCTGGGTACCTCAGTTGGAAATGCAGAAATTATCCACCTTCTGAATTGATCTCACTAGGAGCAGCAGACCAGAGCTGTTTATATTCGGCCATCTTGCCAGCCACCCTGCTCCAGATTTTTATCCTCAGTTTTTCCATTCTCAGACACACAACCATGTGCTAACATTTGGGAAAAAACACCTGGGCACCAAGTAGATGCAAACTGGAGAAAAAAAATATCTGGGAAAAATGTTTAAGTCCTATGGGTAGTTGCCCAAGTTTTAAACAGTGATGGAAACATTGTTGCAGTCACATGGTAGAAATTCAAAAGTAATGAGGCATGGATCAGGATTTTTCGAAAGATATGTTTTCAGGTTTCAGTGTTTTAGAGACAAAATTACCTCCTCAGAATCTTTAGCCAGCATTTTAATTGCTGAGTTCTATGTGTTTTATAAACTTTGACCTAAATGGAACAATCAATCTAATTAGTCTCACCTTCATTGTACAATTAGTCATGCTTATTATTCACCCATTCTGTTAAAATAGTGTGAATACATCTATTTAATAGTAATCAAATAAGTTTTTATAATGGCATTTTATGCACATTTCCAACTGTGATAACTTAGGGCAGTGAGGGAAATACTAGAAAGAAGGAAGGAGCCTTCCTTTTTTTTTTTTTTTTGTTTGTTTAAATGCACATGTCAAATTGTTTAATTTCTTCTATCAGTTAAAAATTAACAGATTTAAAAATAACTGTAAAATATTCGTTAGCAAAAATATCTTGGAAGATACTTAAGATGAATTACTACTATAATTAAAGAAAAACCAATGTTAGCCTGGGGAGCATTGGGAGACCCCCATCACTACAAAAACAGTTTAAAAAATTAGCCAAACATGGTGGCATGTGCTTGTAGTCCCAGCTACTTGGGAGGCTAAGGTGGGAAAGTTGCTTGAGCTCAGGATGCTGAGGCTGCAGTGAGCCATGATCACACCACTGTCCTCCAGCCTGGGCAACAGAGTGAGACCTGTCTCAAAAAAAAAAAAAAAAAAGAAAAGAAAAGAAAAGAAAATATTTATTAGAGTAAATACTACTTTTAGCTATCTTAGGGATGTAAACTAAAAACAAGTTTGGATAATTTAAGAAAATACCTAAACATATTCCAAAATATTTTAATATATTTTGAAAATGTATACATTTGTATTCATGCTCAATTTTTAACACTTTAAGATGATATTCTAGACTCAGCATACAGAAGCACTAATGCTATCTGTAATGGCAACTTAAATTGTTTTTCTTGGAGAATTCGTCAAAGAAACTCTAATATATGTGTCTTTACTTTTTTCACATTTTATTTCAGAAATTTTCTGTGAGTGTTATACTTTTTTGACAACTTCCAACACTTTATTTTCTCAAGTAATTCTGTAACTTTAGAAAGGACAAAATCCAATCTCTTATAAAATGGCCTTTGTTATAAAAAAAAGTCCTTATTTTCTTCTGCAGCAAAGACACACTAAAAATGAAGCTGGCTTTCTTGTTGCATTCCTATCCTCTTTACTGCCTCTCCTCCTTCCTCCTGGTGATTGGTAGCAGTACAGGCAGGTTTCTTTCACTGTCTTTGAAAATTGTTTCCATTACTTACAATGTGAACTCCAGAGCTGACATTTTTTCCATTTTAAATATTAAATATTTGATTTTTTTGGCAAGCCCAGCCGTTTACCTAGATTGATCAAAAGATTTAAAAAATAAATTAATAGAAATAAGTTGAAAGTTTTACATTGCTAGCAATAAATTGATATCGGTTATATTAAATGTGGCCAATGCCGTATTTGATTCATTCAGCACCCATTACAACCCCCTTTCTTCTTTGTCTGCCTCTATGGTAGAAGCTGGAAAATGAAATCCTAAAATCCCGATGACTTTTGGAGGCACTAGGGTTACAAAGTGAAAAAACAAATAGTGTAAGAGAGAAGCAAACTGGTAAATTGGCCCCTAAAAGACAGTGATAAGAGCAATGGTAAGCAAGTGTATGCACTCTAGGCTGTGGGAGTGCACAGGCATATTGGCCATTTCCTATTAATTTCATGCCCATATATCTGGAGGTAACGTTGATATAAATATGATAATGAAGCATAGCCATGTGACAAATGTTGAGTGTGCCGTGACAGCCTGGGATTTTGCTCTGAGGTAGGACTGAGTGCCGCATTCTAAGGAGGCAGCAGAACTCACTACAAAACAAGAAACCAAACTCATAATCTTTCTTCCATATTTATTTTCGCTTACACATTTTTTATCAATAGATCCTTGGTATTACCTTGAGTTCACTTTCTCTTTCCTTGCATCGGGGCTGTCACCAGTCTTGCTGCTTCTTCCTTGGTATTGTATTGCATTTTTCTCTTCTAATTTCCGTCTTTTTTACCACTGAAGCTGCATTAGCAAATGATCTTATCACTTCCCTCTCTGTTGTTACAATTTCTTGTGTGATCTCTTGGATTCTGGTCTTTTCTTCCAGCCCCACCTATAACCTATTTCATGATTACTTTTTCTAATGATCCCCCAAACCTTAACATGTTACGTATTGTCTGTGATAGATTGGATTATTGTTCCCAATTTGTCACTCCTTCTCTGGTTTTCCATGGAACTCTCCAGTGCATCCCACCAGGGACTTGTCTGTGGGACTTGTTTTAGTGGCAGAATTGAGGATGTGCTGGCAAATTCCAAGCTGAGACCTTAAGGAGCACCCCATTTCCCCTTGTGGTCCTGTGTCTGTGTGATCCATCATGAGAACGGCATGTCCCTCATAACCACTGCACATTCAGGCTCAGCCCCAGAATAATGTCATGTGGAACACACTTGCATCTCACCCAGAAAACTGGAATCCAGCGTGGCCCAGACAGACTTATCCAAGGTCAGCAGGAGCATAGACTACCAGCAGCCTTGTGAGCATGAAAATCAATATTTGCTTTTGTAAGCCATGAGATTTAGAGGTTGTTACAGAAAACTTGGTTAATATATTGCCCACTTGACAGTATGTAAACTCTTAGATTTGGCCTCTTCAAGGTCAAGAAGATTTAGCCTCATCCCTTTTCCTGGTTTCAATCTTGCTTCTGCATGAGCCGTAGGCAAATGGGCTACTCATACCCCAAATGTGCATTTGCTGTCCAACTTTTGGCTCAGTCTCTTTATTACGCTATATTTCTTTTCTTGGTGGAAAAAAGCAAGATAGTGAGTAGAGAAGAAGGGGTACTGGGCATTTGAGGAAAGAGCAGGTATCAAGAAAGAGGTATTTGGCAAACAGGAGAATCAGTTGATGAAAGAATAGCAGAAGACTGCAGTGAAGTACTAAGAACTCACTAATTCTGTGTTCATCAATTAAAATAAGTTCTTACTTCCAAGATGATGGATTAGAGGCTTTTGGCATGCCTCAGCCACTTGGAAATAGCACATTTGTGTGTAAAGATCAACTCTGTGAATTTTAATTCAAATTTAAAATGAGAATTCACCAGAATCATGAAGGACACCCCAGACCCTGGGAAGGAGAAGTGGACAAGCAGCTTCTGCGATGGCACTCAGCTGATAAAGTGAGTGAAGCCTCAGTATGTGAGAAGGGAAGTCAGTCTTCCTTTGTGTATCACCTCTCTGCTACTGATCTGTGCAACCTAGGCCACGGGAGAACACTCGGTTTCTCCCAAGCCCAGGAGTTATCTCAGGGAGAGGCTGAGAGACAGAAAGAGAGACAACACTGGGAACAACTGTAGGCATTTTCTCAGACCCAGGACTGAGTAAAAGATGCCATTTTAAAACTGGGCTCACACAAAGTCAATCATTGTTTGGTGACCTGGCAACAACAGCCACTGCAGACATTTTCATCTCAAGCCTGAGATTGGATCACTTGCTCTGGAGTTAGCGAAGGGCTCCCATAGCTAGAATTGAGTGGCGAGTGTGGAGAACACTCCAGCAGTAGATGCTGGAAGTAGGCTCTCTCGCATGACAGGACTGGAGCTGGAAGAGAGCTGCTGAAGCTGAGGTTTCTCTTGGGTGGTATGATTTTCAGCCAGGGACAGCTTTGCAACCTGGAACCCATCTACATGTGTGCCCCACATGATTGCTGAGTGCCCCACCTATTGCTGAGTGTCCCAGCCTGCTTTCTTGGTCAGTTGGAGGACAGTGACCAACCAGCTCTGAGGGGAGGAAGAGAGGCAGACTCCACTATGGTTCAGACCTAATCCTTGGCATAGACTACCCTTAAGAAATGGGTGAGTGCAGTCTACCAAAGCTCCGCTTTGGTCAAAGGAAATGCAAGCATGGCGCCAGCTGCTGAAGAGGCAACATCAAAGTCCCGGATGGACTTGGAGAGGGGATCATTTCTCAACCCTCACCCCTTCCCCCAGTGTACTGCTGTGGATACAGTTGTGGTGGCTCTTCCCACTGGGGCTTAGGGAGCATGGGCTTAGAGAGACACTTCTGGGGATTCTCCAGTGGCCGCACCTCTGCTGAAAGCCAGCAGCCCTGGAAGAGAGTGTTTTTACACTTCTCTGTCACCTCTGCCTTGCTGAGGGTGTGCATTCTCAGAGTAAAACCTCCTGCCAATTATTATTATTAATTGCCCTCTACCAGAATGTAGCCTGAATTATACCTCCAAACAAAAGTATATCACTACGCCAAACAGAATCTGAGAAAGCCACCACAGAAATCCATCTGTGACCAAGGATTCTGTATAGAGCCATGGTCATCTGAAAGCACTCAGAAACAAAGCCAGTCCATCCTACACCACATATACCGCAGTCATTATACACCATAGTCATACCCTCAAGGGAAAAAAATATATATATAAATAAAAAAATCCCCATCCAAACAATACTAAATTCAAGAACAAATTTTAAAAAGCATCAACTCCAGATGAGAAGGAACCAGTGAAAGAACTTTGGAAACATAATAGGCCACAGTGTTTTGTCACCTTCCAGAGATCACACTAGGTCCCTAGCAATGGATCCTAACAAGAATGAAATGTTTGAAATAATAGATATAGCATTCAGAATATGGATGGCAAGAAAACTCAATGAGATCCAAGAGAAAGTCGAAATCCAATAAAAAGAAACAGAAAAACTATTCAGAATTTGAAAGATGGCATAGCTACATTAAGAAAGAACCAAAGAAGCTGGGCGCGGTGGTTCAAACCTGTAATCCCAGCACTTTGGGAGGCCAAGGCGGGCGGATCACGAGGTTAGCAGATTGAGACCATCCTGGCTAACATGGTGAAACCCCTTCTCTACTAAAAATACAAAAAATTAGCCAGGCGTGGTGGTGAGCGCCTGTAGTCCCAGCTACTCCGGAGGCTGAGCCAGCAGTATGGCGTGAACCTGGGAGGCAGAGCTTGCAGTGAGCCGAGATCGTGCTACTGCACTCCAGCTTGAGTGACAGAGCAAGACTCCGTCTAAAAAAAAAAAAAAAAAAAAAAAGGAAAGAACCAAATAGAACTTCTCAGATGAAAAAATTTATTACAGAAATTTCAAATTACAATTGAAAGCCTTAACAACAGACTAAAACAAACAGAAAAAGAATTTCAGAGATTGAAGACCAGTCCTTTGAATTAACCCAGACAAACAAAAATAAAGAAAAAAGAGTAAAAACAAACCTTTTGAGAAATATGGAATTAGGCAAAGCAATCAAATCTATGACTTACTGGTATTCCTGAGAGAGAATAAGAGAAAATATATGCAACATGGAAAACATATTTGAGGAATATACTTTAGAAAACTTTCTCAAATTTTGCTAGAGAGGTAGACATGCAGATATAAGAAATCCAGAGAACTCCGGTAAAACACTATATAAGATAACCATAGATACTATACAAGGCACATAGTTATCAGGCTATCCAAGATTAATGCAAAAGAAAAAATGTTTACAGGCTACTAGAGAAAGGACCATATTACTTATACAAGGAAAGCAACCAGACTAGCAGCAGACTTCTCAGGAAAAGTCTTACAAGCCAGAAGGGACTAAGGGCTCATTTTTAGCATTCTTAAAGAAAACACATGCCAGCCAAGCATCTCACACACCATCAAACTAAGCTTCATAAATGAAGAAGTAAAGTCTTTCTCAGACAAGCAATCACAAACCAAATTTGTCACCACCAGACTGAGTCTACAGGAGATTCTTAAAGGAGTTCTAAACATGAAAAGAAAAAAAAAAAAGATACACACAATGAAAGCACATGTAAGTACATAGCTCACAGACACTATAAAACAACTTCACAATTGAAACTACAAAGGAACTTGCTATCAACACCGCAACAGGAACACAACCTTACATATCAATATTAACCTTGAATGTAAATGGCCTAAATGCTCCACTTAAAGCACATATAGTGGCAAAATGGATTAAAAAAAAAATACAAGACCTATCCTTCTGCTATCTTCAATAGACCCATCTCACATGTAATGACACCCACAGGCTCAAAGTAAAGGTATAGAGAAAGATCTATTTTGCAAATGGAAAACAAAAAAGAGCAGAAATCAGTGTTTAAAATAAGGAGTATGAAATAAAGAGTTTAAACCAACAGTAATAAAGCAAAAAGAAGGACATTACATAATGATAAAAGGTTCAATTTAATAAGAAGTTTTAACTCTCCTAAGATTGAATATATACATACCCAACATTGGAGAATGCAGAGTCATAAAACAATTACTTCCAGACCTAAGAAAAGACTTAGTCAGACATACAATAATAGTGGGAGACATCAGCATTCCACTGACAGCATTAGAGAGATCACTAAGGCAGAAAACTAACAAATTCTAGACTTAAATTGGACACTTGAGCAACTGTAACCAACAGACAACCACTAAATGTACCACCAACCACTAAATATACATTCTTCTCCTCTGCACACAGAACATATTCCAAGATTTATAACGTACTTGGTCGTAAACTAAGTTGCAATAAATCCAAATAAATCAAAATCAGATCAACCATAATCTTAGGCCACAGTAGAATAAAAATAGAAATCAATACCAAAAGGAATTTTTAAAACCATATAATTACATGGAAGCCAAGCAACTTGCTTCTAAATGGCTTTTGGCTAAACAACAAAATTAAGGCAAAAATTTAAAAAAATTCTTTGAAATAAATTAAATAGAGACACAATATATTAAAACCTCTGGGATGTGGCAAAGCAATGTTAAGAAAAGACTTTATAGCATTAAACATCTACATCAAGATGATAGAAAGATCTCAAATTAACAATCTAACATTCCATCTAAAGAAAATAGAAAAACAAGAGCAAACTTATCCCAAAGCTAGCAGAAGAAAAGAAATAACTGAAATCAGAACAGAACTAAATGAAACTGAGACAAAAAATTCATACAAAACATTAATGAAATAAACAGTGGTTTATTTGAAAGAATAAACAAGATCTACAGACCTCTAGCTACATTAACAAAGAGAGAAAGAGAAGATCCAAATAAACTTATCAGAAATGATAGCAGTGACATTATGACCAATTCCACAGAAATACAAAAGATCCTCAGAAATTACTATGAATACGTCTATGCATACAACCTAAAAAATCTAGAGGAAATGGATAGATTTCTGGAAACACACAATCTCCCAAAAGTGAATCAGGAAGAAATTAAAATACTAAACAGACAACAATGGGTTCTGAAATTGAGCCAGTAATAAAAATAATAAAAAACTTAACAAACAAAAAGGCCGTGGACCAAACGGATTCACAGCTGAATTCTACCAAATGTACAAAGAAGAGCTGGTACCAATCCTACTGAAACTACTCTAAAAAATCAAGAAGGAGATATTCTCCCCTTCTACAAAATCACTGTCATTCTAATACCAAAATCTTGCAGAAACAAAATGAAAACAGAAAACTTCAGGCCAATATCCATGATGAACATAGATGCAAAAATTCTCAACAAGACACTAGCAAATCAAATACAACATCACATCAAAAAGTTAGTTTACCATGATCGACCAGACTGTATTCCTGGGAGGCAAGTCTGATTCGACATTTGCAAATCAGTAAATGCGATTTACCATATAAACAAAAGTAAAAACAAAAACCACACTATCATCTCAATAGATGCAGAAATCGTTCAATAAAATTCAACATCTATCCATGGTAAAAACTCTCAACAAACTATGCATCAAAGGAACATACTCCAAAATAATAAAAGCCATCTATGACAAACCACAACCCACATCATACTAAATGGCAGAAGCTGGAAGCGTTTCCACTAAGAACTGGAACAAGACAAGGATGTCCACCCTTAACCACTCCTATTCAACGTAGTACTGGAAATCTCAACCAGAGTACTCAGCCAAGAGAAAGAACTAAAAGGGATCCAAATACGAAAAGAGAAAGTAAAACTATCTCTCTTCACTAGTGATGCGATTCTACACCTAGAAAACTCTAAAGACTCTGCCAAAAAGTCTCCTAGACCTGATAAATATATTCAGTAAATTTCAGGATACAAAATCAACATGGAAAAATCAGTAGCCTTTCCACGTACCAATAACATTCAAGCTGAGAGACAAATCAAGTGCACAATCCCATTTACAATAGCCATAAAAATATAAAATATCTAGGAATTCATCTAAACAACGAAGTGAAATATCTCTGCAAGGAGAACTACAAAACACTGATGAAAGAAATCAGACATGACATAAACAAATATTTAAAAATCCATGTTAATAGACTGAAAGAAGCAATATTGTTAAAATGTCTATACTGCCTAAAGCAATCTATCAATTATGTGCTATTCCTATCAAATCACCAATGTCATTTTTCACAAAATTAAAAAAATTCTAAAATTAATATGGAACAAAAAAGAGCCCAAATAGCCAAACCTATCCTATACAAAAAGGACAAAGGCAGAGGCATCCCATTACCCAACTTCAAAGTTGGGTTGCTACAAGGCTATAGCAACCAAAACAGCAAGGCACTAATACAAAAATAGACACATAGATCAAAGGAACAGGATAGAGAACCCAGAAGTAAAGCCACAGACCTACAACCAACTGATCTTTGACAAAGTTGACAGAAATAAACAATGGAGAAAGGATCTCCTATTCAATAAACAGTGCTGGGAAAACTAGCTAAACATATGCAAAGGAATGCTACTGGACATCTACCTCTCACCATTTACAAAAATTGACTCAAAATGGATTAAATACTTAAATGTAAGAACTCAAAGTATAAAAATCCTAGATGAAAACCTAGGAATTACACTTTGGACATCAGCCTAGGCAAATCATTTATGACTAAGTCTTCAAAAGCAAATGCAACAAAACAAAAATTGACAATTGGCACCTATTAAACTAAGAGCTTCTGTGCAGCAAAGTAAACTATCAACAGAGTAAATAATCTCTAGAATGGGAGAGAATATTTGCAAACTATGCATCTGGCAAAAGACGAATATTGAGAATCTATAAGGAACTGGCCGGGCGCGGTGGCTCAAGCCTGTAATCCCAGCACTTTGGGAGGCCGAGACGGGTGGATCACGAGGTCAGGAGATCGAGACCAGCCTGGCTAACACGGTGAAACCCCGTCTCTACCAAAAAAATACAAAAAACTAGCAGGGCAAGGTGGCGGGCGCCTGTAGTCCCAGCTACTTGGGAGGCTGAGGCAGGAGAATGGCGTAGACCCAGGAGGCGGAGCTTGCAGTGAGCTGAGATCCGGCCACTGCACTCCGGCCTGGGCGACAGAGCGAGACTCCGACTCAAAAAAAAAAAAAAAAAAAAAAGGAACTGAAACAAATCAACAAGTAAAAAGCAAATAACCCCATTAAAAAGTGGGCAAAGAACATGAACAGATACTTCTCAAAAGAAGACATACAAGCAGCCAGCCAACATGAAGAAATGTTCAACATCACTAATCAGGAGACACATGCAAATCAAAACCACAATAAGGTATTATCTCATGCCAGGAAGAATGGCTACTATGTAAAACTTTTTTAAAATTCATTTTTTTATAAAAAACTTGTAAGTTTGTAACTTGTGAAACTTGTAAGTTATTTTTGTAAAAATCTTGTTTTTTTAATAGAAAAAAACAGTAACATGTTGGGAGGTTGCAGAAAAAAAATGTATGATTATACACTGTTGGTGGGAATGCAAATTAGTTGAGACCCTGTAGAAAGTGGCTTGGAGATTTGTCAAGGAACTGAAAATACGACTACCATTGACCCAGCAATCCGTTACTGGGTATATACCCAAAGGAAAATGCATTGTTTATGAAAAAGACACCTGCACGCATAAGAGTAAGTGCAAAAACAAACAAACAAACAAACAAATGCAACAAAAACAAAAAATGACAAATGAGACCTATTATAATTAAGTTAAAGAGCTTCTTCACGCCAAAAGAAGCTATCAGCAGAGTAAACATGCAATCACAGAATGAGAGAAAATATTTGCAGCACTGCTCACAGTAGCAAAGATATGCAATCAATCTAGGTGCCCATCAATGGGAGGATTTGATAAAGAAGATGTAGCACACTTATACCATGCATTACAATGCAATGTCATCAAAAGAATGAAATCATGGCCTTTCCAGCAACATCGATGCCCTGAGGCCATTAGCCTAAGTGATGCAGAAACAGAAACCCAAATACCACACGTTCTGATTTATAAGTGGGAGCTAAATATTGGGTACACACGGATAGAAAGAAAGAAACAATAAACACTGGAGACTACAAAAAGGAGGAAGGAGAGGGCAAGGACTAAAAAACTTCCTATTGGATACTATGTTCACTATTTGGGTAATGGGATCAATAGAAGCCCAAACCTCAGCATCACAAGACATACCCTTGTAACAAACCTGTACATGTATCCCCTGAATCTGAAATATATATATATATAAATTATATGTATTATATATTATATACAATATTATATATATAAAATTAATATGAAACCATCCAGAATTTATTTTTCACTAGGAACATTTTGGAAGAAGAGAGGGACACAGGAAGTAAAAGGAAGTTGAAGGTGATTATAGAGCTCAACTCTAGAATTTATGTTGAGGGAGGTAAAAAGGAAGGAATGGTTGGGAGATGGCTTGTGGAAAATAAATCTGGATGTGGCAAAATATATAGAGGTAGTATGGTTAGTTGAAAATTTGGAATCAGAGAGTGAGTAAACTCAACCAGCTTTATTTTTATTTCTTTATATTATTGCGGCCTTGCATAATTTACTTAAGGTTTAAAGTCTGCAGAAAAAGCATGTGCTTGGCACAGGTTATGGCACAGCTTGAAGCTAATTGTATGGTGTGGTGAGAAGGAAGAATCTTCCAGAAAGAGGTTACAGGCACCCCTGTAGCTTCTTCTCTGGAATGGATTAAGTATTTCACCCAAACTACACAAGGTGGTGGAGAAGAATCGCTCAAAAGGAAATTATGGTGTTTTGAGGGAGGAAGAATGGATGTTGAGGCCAAATGAATGTCCTGTTCATGGGCCTAGTTGGGGAAATAGACATGGGTACCCAAAAGTAGGCCTAGAAACACCAAATGTCTGAAGCTGAGAAGTAAGGAAGCTTCAGAACACAAGAATGGGTGGGAACCTTGAAGGGCAAATTGCTGCGTTATCTTCAGCCTTACCATCTGAATGTGTGCACAGCACCATGCCTTAATTCCTGAACAGACCATTTCTCAACTATAAATGAGGAGATAATCTGCAGATTTTATTGTATATTGGTTCCATATACACCAAGAGTATTTCATGCCTGAGATCCTACTTTGTAGGACTCCTTGAGGCTTTCAGGTTGCTCCTGTTTGCTGCAAATGATGATAAACAATTCTCTGTGCATGTGTTTTTGTTCATTGCAATCCTCTTAGTTCATGAATTTATTATTGTTGTCTTGCATATGTGCACTTCACTCTTTCATGTTCCCATAGTAACATGAAAGTTTTAAAAAATAAAGTATGGTTGCTGAGTAAGTATTAAAGTTTGTCCTTGCAACTCGATACGTGGTCATTTCTGCTGTCTCCCATCCTCCGCCCTTCACATTTGGTTGGCTCTAGTGATAAAATGGTTTTACGGTCTCAGGTAAATTGTTAAAAATAAATGCACATTAGGAACACTTGAGACCACCATTGAGAAGTGAGACATTCTATTGATTTCAATTTTTAAGGCACTTTTAACATCAGGATCAATCAGATTAACTATAAAACCATTTACTGGAAAGACACTAATTTAAGCTGCCATTATAAGTTACCTCTATTTCATTTTGAAAGGCTTACAGCACCAAAAACAGTCTGTGCTCAAAAAGTGAAAACACAATGTAAGTATTATATTGATATTATTTTGCCATGCTACGATCCTTAACATTAGTTTTGGATAAACATGTGTTCCAATTAGAATTTGTACTCAAGGATGACACAACTGCATACTATACATCTTTATTCCCAATGATCTAGAAGAGACAGATTCTTGCTCTGTCACTTGGGTTGGAGTGCAGTGGCACAATTATAACTCACTGTAGCCTGGAACTCCTGGGGCCAACTGGTCTTCCTGCCTCAGCCTCCTGAGTAGCTGGGACTATATGTGTGTGCCATCACACACAATGAATGTTTAAATTTTCTTTTGCAGAAGTGGGATCTTGCTATGTTGCCCAGGCTGGTCTCAAACTCCCAGCTTCAAGTGATCCTCCCACCTCAGCCTCCCAAAGTACTGGGATTACAGGTATGAGCCACCATGTCCAGGTCATAGGGCTTTTAAAAATATGTTTTATTTGAAAATAATTATATACATATAAAATTTGTGAAAGGTAAGAGTAGTACAATAATGCAAAAATATCAACAGTACAAAGATTGCCCATATACCTTTTTCTCAAATAAAAATATACCTTTTACTCAACTTACACAAGTTCAACTTTTACCCAAAATATTGTTAACAACTTATTTCCATTTACCTTATTTATTTATTTATTTATTTTGTGTGTGTGTGTGTTTTCTGGGTTTATTTTCTGAATCATGTGAAATTAAGATGATTAAAATAAGATTCTTTACCCTTAAAGATTTCAATGTATATTTCTTAGGAGTAGGCATATTCTGTTATGTAATTGCTATAGTATTATCAATTTGATAGAATACTTTTGTGTAATCTACTCTTTGCATTCCAATTTTGCCCACTGACCTCATAATATATTTATGGTATGTTTTTCCTTCATTACAGAGTTCACTTTATGATCAGTTGTATTTAGAATCTTAAGTATTTTTACTGTCTTTTTGACATTAAAAATTTTTGAAGAATAAACTGTCTTTCCTTTTAAACAGAGGACTTCTCATTTTGATTTTGTTGGATGTTTTCTCATGGTGATGGTTGGAATAATAAATAAGTGGCATGCCTTTCTCAGGATGTCACATCTGGAAGTGTTTGGTGTCCATCTTCCCCCCATTGGTGGCACTAATGTTGATTGCCTGGTCAATACTTTGTCCAATTTCTGCATGGCATTGCTACCGATGAGTAATCTGTGGGAAGAATCTTTATGACCATTTAAATATGCTGTTTCTCATATAAATTTCCTTCTACATTGATCATCCATTGATGACTCTTACTTGATCCAATATTCCAATCTTTATTTGGATGGTTGCAAAATCGTGATTTTTTCAACTCCACCATTCCTCCCCTGTTCAATATTTGACACTCCTTCATATGTATACATGTATGTATGTACGTATGTATGTTCGTATCCATCATGTAACATTTATTTCTTATGGTGTGAGCTAATAGATTGTACTTTATTTCAATGGTTTAAAATTTCTTACTTTTCCTAATTATTTTGGTGCTCAAGTTGTCCTGGATTTGGCCAATGGGAGCCCTTTCAGCCTGGCTCCTATGTCTTTGTGATATGCACATATCATTTTTAAAACACCTCTTTACATTCTGATATCAAAAGATGTTCTATGCCCTACCCCTGGAATAAGTCATTGCTCTGTGGAGCCCCTGATTTCTTTTAGTAGGGATGATATTAGAGACCATGTTTTGTATGCTAGATATATAGTCAATGTTTTGTATATATAATACCTCAGTAATGTTTTTGGCAATATTTAGGTTAATTATGATTAGTAATATTTATATTTAACCACTTGCTTACATGTAAATGAGTTTTTGAAGATGTTCTGTACACAAATCTTGTTGAAATTGAATGTCAATTTTCATACGGTCAAAGTTTTTTTCAAAAAAATATGTTTAAAAGAAACACGGGCCAAGGGCAGTGGCTCACGCCTGTAATCCCAGCCCTTTGAGAGGCTGAGGCAGGCAGATCACCTGAGGTTGGGGGTTCGAGACCAGCCTGGCCAACATGGTGAAACCCTGTTTCTACTAGAAATACAAAAATTAGTCAGGTGTGATGGTGCACATCTGTAATCTCAACTACTCAGGAGGCCGAGGCAGGAGAATTGCTTGAACCTGGGAGGCAGAGGTTGCTATAAGCCAAGATTGTGCCATTGCACTCCAGCCTGGGTGACAGAGCAAGACTCCATCTCAAAAACAAACAAACAAACAAAAACAACAACAACAACAACAATAATAATAATAAAAACATGTCTCCTATGAATCTGTTTTGTTCTAAAGAACCATGACTCCCGTGAACCTATTTTGTCTCAAATCATAAGGTATCTAACCACAAGCTGCCTTGGTGATAATCTCTTCACAAATGGGTCTTTTGTGGTCAGGTTTTGCTGTCTGCTGTAGGGTTTCTTTCAAAGTGAGCTCTTTGTTACTTTTTGCTGATGTGGACACTAAAGCCTGAAGTAGAGGAAAATGGGCTAATTTTTTAAGCTTATCCTTGCTCAAGAGGAATGAATCATTTTGGACCTGAATTACACAGGGCCATAGAAAACATACAGCCTTTCTGTCTTTGCTTCTTTGAATAAGTCATCTTAAGCATCTTTTTCTCCCTATTTCTTGGCAAAGCCATAAGGCTGGCTGGAATCAACTCTTGTGGGTAGACGATCTGAGCCGGGTTTCAATATAGGCACAACCTTCCTTTCTCCAGCAGCTGGACAAGACTGAAAGTTTTTTTCTATACTGTGTGTGAATAACAGCACATATAAGATACAGATCAATTTGTACAAATTTTGATTAAGAGTTTGCGTCTTTTCATTTTTAAGCTATCCCTTCTCAATATTATAAAATTGTCTGGAATGCAGGAAAAGTTATTAGTTTCATTATTATTCATAACACACTCTTTGCATAGGCTTCCAAAGAGAAGTTTTTTCCTTATTAGTTACAATTTTTGTGTCTAATTTCTTTTAGATTTTCAAGACAATGATCAACTTAAAGTATTGAAAGCTTGATGAAAGTAATTTGTATTACATAATTCTGGAAATAAGAAGGTTTTTATTTTTAAATGCTAATTTTATAAGTACCTTTCTGGTGTTGTATATTGTGTTAACAACTTAATATATTCAATATTTATTTTTGCATCAACATTGCTTTAGCAGATATATTTCATTTTATTTTATTATATTCAGACAGGTAAAATATGTATCAGTATCTATATATCTATATCTATCTATTTTCTACACATCTGTCTATCTATCCATCATTATTTTAAACATTTGAATGACCATAATAGAACTTTGTGTTTAAAGTTTGTCGGGGTTGTAAAACAATTACGGTATAGGAAAGATTAAACCTAGATAACACAATTATAGAGCCATAGGTTGACTGAGAAAACATTTATAGTTTTCTCTAGATTTAATAATGCTTATATTTTAATTTTTTGAAGAAATCTTCAAATCATAGATTAGAAAAAGTGGTATAAAACTTAATGGTTATCCAGCTCCAATCTCAAATTGCTGCCTGATTAGTCTTTCAATATTGCAGACGTTCTACCATGTAACCTCTGCTGGAATTCCTTCTACATTAAAGAGGAACATACCAATTTAAGAAGCAGTCATTTCTAGGTACAAGTAATTTCCAGGAATTCTCTGAATTACTGAATCAAATTATTATTATTATTACTGAATCAATATTGGTTCAATTTATATTTTCTAAGACGCAAATATTTTCTAACCTATCTGTTTTACAAAGGCAAATCTTAAACTACTAAAAGCTACTGAGGTCTAGGATTGAGACAGTTACTTATTTTTCCTACTCTATGTCCATTATTGTAGACAAAATTTGCTCTAATGATCCTCATTAACCCTAATATCTTTCATGTCCTTCGGTTAAATAAAAATGTTTCTATCATATCATTTTTTCAGTTAACTGTTTGGACTCAGGATAGGCCTTTACATTTAATAATACTAAATTTCTTCTTGGTGGATTTATTGTATCATTCAAGCTGCTTGAAATATGTGTAGGCCCTCATTCATTCATTCAGTGTATTTGCCACCCCTCTAATATTTTACACTGTTAACAAGTTCCACATGCATCACGTATTTTTTCACTTGGTTTTCGTGACATACAATCCACTTGTTTTCCTTTGAACCCTCTGAATTCTCTTCCTTAGTTATCTTTCAGGGTCATTATTCTCTGCCCATTGCTATTATTTTTCAGGGTCCCATACTATGCCTTCTCCTATTCTCAGTCTACACATACTCTCTAGGTGACTCAATTCATCCCTCTACAGTGACTTCATTTAGAATCCAAAAAGGCTAAACAAGGGGTTCACAAACATTGTCGTGTATGTTCATTTCGTACCATAATAACAATCAAATTCTTAAACGCAAGCATGGAAAAGAAAAATGACTTATCTATATACAGTTGATTTCTTTATATGCATCTCCATTACTGCCTCTCTCCTGTGCATCACCTATCACACAGAATTCCTCATCTACCCCCTAAAATCCATACATGCTTTTCCTCCTATGTTCTAGCTCAAGTAAGTGGCATCACTGTCTATACAGGAGTCCATGCTGGAGACTTAGATTTCAAAAGACTCTTCCCCTTTTTCATGTTCCCATGCAATAGATCCAAGATTTCTATCAATATGACCATGCAAATATTTCACAGGTCCCTCCTCCCTTCCTCCATTCCCACTCAAAATCTCCTGCCACTGTGACAGGTTTCTAAGTAGTCACCCTCCCTCCATGTGTAGGCCATTCAATGCGTTCTCCATATCAAGAAGTCTTACTAAAAACAGAAACTGATGGTTATACTCCAGCATTAAAAACCTGTATTTGCTTCCACTACTCAGAGGATTAAGTACAGATTTCACCTTTGCAATGACAAGGCTCCTTATGGTAATTCTCTGCAGGGCCATCATGTCACACTCCCTCATTCTCATTCTGTGTTCTAGTCAGAGTAAATTTCTAGGTATTCAAAGGGCCCATGATCCTGCCTCTAGAAGTTGGCAGGTACTGTTCCTTCCACCTGCAACATGTGGTTTTATCCTATTTCTCCTTCTTATTCATCTTCATGGCTTAGGTATGACATCAATTCCACTAAATTAGGTCATATGTCTGATGGATGTAGACCTAGGTTAGATACCTCCACTAGGTAACCCCAGTGCAATCTGTACTTTCTCTGTCGTAAAACTCACTATCAACAAGCTTCAGATCAACCTGTGTTCCCATAATTTTCCAGAGCATCCCTCACTCTAAAGGCCCCCAAATAAACATATAGCTAAACATAAATAAAATTTGAGACTAATTTTATTTAGCTTATACAACTTAAAGACCATGTAAGGTCAAACAACTTAAAGACAAGCCTTACAGGCAAATTTGAATAAGATTACCAACACTAAACTCATCCTATGGGGAGATTATGGAGCAGCCACTCACATTTCTTCCGTTTTATTTAAAAATATTTATCTGTTGTTTCTGTCAGGCTTCACATGCTCCCATAGTGAAGACTGAGCCCCTCCTTGTCCACTGTTTTAACTGTAACAGAAGCCTGGCGCAGTACTCAGTCAATATTATGTGATTCATAAGCTTTCTGAGTGGATCTAGGACGTCTACAATTTCAGATGAGATTGAGCACATTCAGGATTGTAGGGCCATAGACAAGGACCTCTGCAATTTCAAAAAAGACAGAGATGAAGATAAGACTTTATATGAGCTAAATAGAGATCTTCCTCTCATTAACATCCATTAGCCTCTGCCCCTTAGGTAATGCAGCTCAACAAACTACAAGTCCTAATTGTAGAGCTTTTCTCCATTGTGCCCACATGTGCATAATTAGCAATTTTGTCAAATGCCACACGTGTACCCTAACTCTGACTGTAGTTGATATTACACCCAAACCTGCAGTCTTCTAGTGCTATAAAAATAAAGAGAACGTTACAAGCTCAGGCTCTAAAATAGAGTGTCCTCCAAATCCTGAGGAGCTCACAGTCCATTGAAAGAAACACATATGTAAGTAAAGACCTCCCTCATAACACAAAAGTCATGATAGAGATATGGAGAAAGTGACCTGCAGGAACAAAAAAGAGTGAGACACCAGCTCTGTAGTTGGTAACCCATGACCTATTCCCTCTGAATCCAATATGGTTCCTAGTGATTGCTCATTTCCTTTCCACAAGCTCACATCTCAACAGATTACTCATTTGCTCTAGAGAATTATCTTAATTCTCTTACAACATATCAAGCCCAAGAAATACAAAAATAAAAAGTAAAAGACCCCACATCTATGGTTTGTGAAAGGCACCTTCTGAAACTTTTTGAAACCAAGGTAACATTTATTCTTCTCTTACATTCCCTTGATGATTACTGATGGTAGCCAAGTGCTCTCAGCTAAAAAGTTCTCTCAGTATCTTAGAACAATTCATCTGGCTCCAGAAAATTGGATTCATTTTGAGTAGCTGGGTGCTCTCTTACAATCTCTTCACTTATCTTTCAGTTTCAATTTTCCATACCCAATGTATTTCCTACTCTTTCCAGTCTGAAGATCATTCTCTTTGACAGGGAGAACAGAAATAAAAAAGGAGATTCCTATTTTCTCTCTTTCTTGTTTGCTAACTTTATGCCATCTGCCCATAATCAATAGGATTACTTCTTCAGTTTTTCCTTGCTCGGGACAGAGCTAAAAACACGCCCTTATCTTTAGTTTCTTCTGAACTTTGGTCTTTATGACATAAGACTAATCCTTTGATTTGATAATGAATGTTCACATATTTACAATTCCTTGGTTGTCACTCTTTTCCTGCGCAGATAAAAACTTTTCAAACAATATAATACTTATTGTATTTTCATGTGAAGATACTGGGAAGTCCTTCAGTGCTCATACTGTACCCTCTTAGCTGAGACACTGTATGGCTAGGCAACTTTTCTCCAGGTAATATGGTAATAGATGGATGGAGGCTGCTATTCAAACCCTTCTTCTGGTTCCCAGGGTATTCCTTTTTCCAGAAGTCTGTCTCCCACCTTTTCATCAACACTACAGTTATTTTCCCTAGCAGAAATATTGTAACCAGGTTATCCAGTCTGCAACAGATTTTCTATACACATACTGCAAATATATACCTATATATATCTATATTATTTTTACACAAATGGTAGTATATTAGTCTGCTAGAGCTGCTGTAACAAAATACTACAGACTGGGTGACTTACAAGACAGAAGTCTATGTTCTCATAGTTCTGGAGGTTAAAAGTCAAAGATCAAGGCATAGGAATATGTGGCTTCTCTGAGGCTTCTCCCCTCAGCTTGCAGAATGCTGCCTTTGCACCTCACATGGCTACACCTTTGTTTGTGTAAATAGTCTACATCTGAATTTACTCTTCTTGTAAGGATACCCATCATAATGGATTAGGGTACATTCATATGACTTCATTTTACCTTAATTATCTCTTTAAAGGCTCTATTTTCAAATCCAGTCACATTCTAATGTACTGGGGTTTAGGACTTCAACATGCTAATTTGGGGGAAACGTCATTCAGTCCATAAAAGGTAGTTTCTGAAAAAAAGTAGTTATCATTTTATTTCCTTCCTTAATAAATATATCTTAAAGATCTTCAGTCTCTTAAAACACATCAAGTTCTGCCTAATTCTTTTTAATAACTACATTTATTTATTATATAAATGTGATATAACATTCTTAACAATTCCCTTGAATGATGAAAATAGATTTTCTTCAAAGTTTTTGCAATATTAAAAGGCAGTTCAATGACTAATATTACACATAGGCCATTTTATATAAGTGTGGATACTTATGTAGGGTGTATTCCCAATAGCGGAATATGAATAAGGACAAAAAATAAGGACATTGTTAAAATATTATTCTAACTAGTGCTAAATTACCTTCCATAAAGATGTACCAATTCATACTTATTTTAAGAAGTATGAAAATGACTTTGTGTAATCAAACTGTTTGGTAGTTGCCAAATATATAGGGAAAAATTATATCGTCTCATAATTTTAATTTAGCATTTCCCTTGTTGATGAAATGTATGGTGTCTTTTCATATGTTTAATATATTTAAGAGCCAAATATTTACATTTCATTTTCTGTGAATTGTCTTATCATATACTTCACAAATTTCATAATGTTTATAGATATTACCTTATTATTTTGGTATACACATTTACATATTAGGGAAATCAATACACTATGATATGAGCAAATGTTTCCCCATTTGTCACTTTTTTTGAATTTGCTTGCTTTTTTTCTTTCAAGCAGAAATATTATATTCTAGTATAGTTGAATTTATCAATATACTATTCTGAGGCTTCTGAAATTTTATGCAATACTTTAATGGCCTTTCTTATTCTGAGATTATAAAAGAATGGTACATGTTTTGTTGCTTTGTTTTGTTTTCCCATAACACTTCACGGTTGGGTTTTCACCTGTAATTCTTTGACCCGTATGGAATTTATTGTGTATTAAGTAGGAATTCAAATTTATTTATTTTTCCAAATGACTAGCTGATGGGCCCAGTTTAATTTGCTTATTAATCCATACTTTCTTACTTCATTGAAATGCTTTCTTTATCAAATGAAAAAAAAAATGCCTCATGGATTTAGATGAATTTCTGAATTTTGTATTCTGCTTTATCTAGTTATAAATATATACCATTCTGTTTTTATATTGTTAGCTTTATAATGTGGTTAACAATTTACAAAGGTAGTCTTACTCATTATTTTTCTAGAATTATTATTTATATTTTACCAACTAATTAATAATACTAACATTGAGAGAACTGATTTCATTATATTGTTGGTTTTTGTTTTTTTTTTTCCTTTGGATCCTTTTTGTGATGTTGGGTTTTTCTATTCAAGGCTAAAGGAGAACTTTCCATTTGTTTAAATCTTCTTTTGTGTCTTTCATAATTTTAAAGTTTTCTTCTTATAGATGATGCTCGTTTCTCGTTAAGCTTCTCTTTGGTATTTCAGCTATTTTGCTTCTGCTATCATTTCTTTTTTGTTTCTCAGATTATATCTTGTAAATGGATTGCTACTTGCATCAACTAGATTTTAAAACAGTACTCAGTATATTTTATTATGGTTCTTAGAGCATTTTGGCATTTTTTGTAATGTGTGTGTGTTTATATGTACACATATTGATATATAAAGAGATTTTATCTTACTTTTTTGCTATAGCATTTTGCATAATGCTGTGTCAATGCAGACATCGTAAATGATACTTAACAATGCTTTTCTACCAATACTTCAAAAACACTGAGCTTTTATATTTAAAATAATGGCTTTATTACTACTCTTTCAATTCCATGATCCATGATCTTATTGCTATTTAAAAAGAAAGCATTTCATGATATATTATTATTGCTGGTTTGCCTCAGAGTAAAATCATAAATAAATATGAAAATAAAAGCATACAATCTTAAAAATGACTTAGGATAATTGAGTTCTGTAACACCTTTGGCAAAACAACAAAACTAGAACATCACAACAAGAAATTGTCCAGTTTTCTTGTGAAAATTATTTTTAAAATCATTTTATTTTTATTTACATAAAAATACAAATGATTATAACATGAAGTGCCCTTAATATGTTATTTGTTTGCGATTGGTAACCTCATAAAGAGAAGATTTGTTCCTAGAGCTTATTCATTGACTGGAATATTCTTTATGTGGATATTTACGTACAATTTCTCATTCTGGGACTTGTAATGGTGATTAATGACATATTATAAGAATAAGCACATTGAATAAATGAACACTTTTCCCCTGAGGAGATCATGAAAGATATGAGACTAACTCATCTTAGCAGAAATTTTGGTTGCAAATAACCAAATAACTTTGTCACAATAACAGCCATAATACCTCATTAGATAGTGTCTCTTGCCCTGTGAATCTTTATTATATCATTATTCCTTCCACACTTATAATCAGTGTGATATAATTCATATTTATTTGTTTTCTGATTTTGTATACTTGCTATTTTTTTCTGTCCAGGAGACTATTATCTTCCTGCTCCCAACCCACCCACTCAATATCACTTTCCCCATTCATCAGCTCCTAGTGTTTAGAATGGTTCTGGGCACATGGTGACAAGAAATTAATATTTGTTTAAAAACTTTAGCTTTAATTGAATTAATTAATTAATTAAAAGGGATAATCACCTGAGGTGCTTTGGGAGGTAAGAAAAGGAGTGGATTATATAACAATAATCTCTTGAGGTCTTTAGACCTTTTCCTCCTGTATTATTTCTACCTTCATAAAAGTATGACATTTGCACTTATAGTATTAATGGTTATGGGGGAAAAAAAAGCTCCAGAGACTCTCAAAGAAAAAATGTCTTCACATTTACTGCTGGTATTATTCACTACAATCATACAATAAATTAGGATTTCTATCTTAAAACTGTAGTCTGCTGTAAGACAGCAACCAAAAGAGATAAATAAAAACTGGAAAAACACAAACAAGAAAATAGCTGTGAAAGGAATAGAAGAAGAACAATTTTATGCAACAAGGTTTTAAGGAGCCAAGATTCCAGAAAAAAAAAGTAGAAGAACGTGTTTAAAGTCAGCCATATATTCTCTGCTTCCTTTCCCTTGAGGTGGTTTTCAATTCCTGAACTGCATCAAGAAAAAAGCTGAAAAGACCAGCAGAAAGGTAGTTTAAAATTTAGCAGTTAGATGAAGAGAAAAGGAAATGGGGAATCAGAGGCCACTAAGAAGGTATATACTCCAGATTCCAGTTGATTCTTTGAAAGGTTACACCTTAGGAGCTGGAGCACTGGTTCTACAGCAGCCCTCACCAGGACTAGAAACTTTGAATGGATTAAAGAGATCAGCATTTATTTTCACTGATTACAAGAAGAAAAGCAAATTCTCTTTGGAAGAAGATAGTCTAATCCGAGCTTCACACAGTGTCAAGACCAAATGACTGAAAATAAAAAGGAAAAATGAACAACAGAAACAGATTAACACATAATCTGGATGTTGGAAATAGCAGAAACAGACTTGAACATAACAGTTTCATAGACTACCATTTTCTGGTAAAATATTGCACTTTTTCATCTGAATTTTACCAGAACACTGAAATTAATTCTTTTTAAAAAAGTATCAAATGCATATTTTAGTACTGAAAAATTTGCTAACTGAAATTAAGAACGTAACAAATAGTTTAAACAGCAGAATAGGCACAGGGTTTGTGAACTGGGAGACAGATGAGTGGGAAATATCCATATATAAGCATAGCAAAAGAAAAGAATAAAAATATGAAAAAGAAAATCAAAAGCACATGAGATACAGAGACAAACTGTAATACATGAATAAGTAGAATTCCAAATAGAGAGAAGAATGGAATATAAGCAATAACTAAAGAAATACTAGCTGACAACTTTCCAAAACTGAAGATATCAAACTACAAATTCAAGAAGTATTATGAAACTCAAGTAGGATAAAGGAAAACATACCTAAACATTTATAAAATGCTGAAACCAAACACAAGGAACCAGACTTAAAAGCATCCAGAAGAAAACTGTTAAAAGGAACAAAAATAAGACTGCCAACTAACATTTCAAACAAAGAATGAAAGCCAGAGGAAAATAAAATGTCATCATAAACGTGGTGAAAGAAAATAACTGCCAACTCCAAAATCTATACCCAGCCAAGATAGTCTTCAATTAAAAAAAAGATAAAATAAAATAAACACATTTTCACACAAACAAAAACTGAGAGAACTTTTTGCCACCTGATAAACTAAAATATATGATAGACTCTCGTTTTTACAAAGAAAAAAAATGATCCCAGTGAAAATCACAGAAAAGCAAGAAGAAATGCAAACTAATGAAACAAATTAAATATTATAAATTTAACTGAGTACCAGTTGTATAAAACAATGATACTAATGTCTTATAAAAACATAAAATATATGCAATAGATAATGTTGATATCCCATCTGAGAGCCCATGGACTACCTGACTTTCCATGAAGATGTTGACAATTCCTCACAATAACAACCTTTCTACCTCCCGTGCCCTTTTCCCTTCCCTGCTTGGATCCTCTCTTTAGCATCAGTGAAGTTCAGCTTTAGGGACTATACACAGATCTGTCCAGAAGTTCAGGAACATAATGCCTTGGGGCAGCTCTCAATGGCATAAAATGTAAGTCAGTGGATAAATTCTCCAGCCTCCTCAGCAGTTTGTGGAAAGATTCTGTGATGTGTTTCACAAAGAAATCCTGAATTAGTTTTCTAGGATTGCTGTAACAAATTACTATGAACTCGTTGGCTTAAAACAATAAAAATGTACTGTCTCAGAGTTCTGGATGGAAGCTAGAGGTTTGAAATAAGGGTGTCAACCTAGTCAAGCTCCCTGTGAATGTTCATGGAAGAATTATGCCTTGCCTCCTCTAGCTTCTGGTATCTTCAAATGTTCCTTGCCTTGAGGTTTCATAATTCCAACCTCTGCCTCCATCTTCTCATGGCCTTTTCCTCTTCAGTGTCTGTGTTTTCTCCTATGTCTTAAAGGATTTATCATTATATTTAGGGTACACCCTAATCCAGGATAATTTCCCTATCTCAAGATTATTAAATTAATTATATTTGCAAAGACCTTATTTCCAACTAAGGTTACATTCACAGGCTCTTGGGGTAAGAACATGGACATATCTTCTTGGGGGTCATCACTTAACATACTACAACCTCTAACACTTAAAGTCAAAACTTGTGATCTGGTCATTAAAATATTCTTTACTGGCTTTTCTTCCTTTTATGTTGATCACCTTTTCTGGGATTACTTTCCAAATAACTTCCCTGAACTCTGATTCTTGCCTCAGAAACTGTTTTGTGGGGAAACCAAACTAAGGCTGAAATAAGGTGCAATAAATTACATAAAAACAACAGCACAAAAGATTTGAGAAGGTAAATTGACATAAACTAGTGAAAGCTTTTTCATTATCTGGGATGTTGTGCAAGTACTAATTTATAGTAATCTGTAATAAGTCGAGAATGAATGTTCTGATCTTCAGGATAACCACTAAAGTAAAAAGTAAAAGAACATATAACCCAGAGTAAATACAGGAGAAAATAAGAACAAAGGAGTCTTGATTTTTCTAAAAGAAGACAAAGAAGAAGGGAAAAAAGAACCAAGAAGATAAGGAAAACTAGAAATCCAGTAGGAAGATGTAGATTTCAACAAAAATATTTCATTAAATATATCAAATGTCAATATGTTTAATACTCTAATTAAAAGATAGATACTGCTATGGTGGTTAAAAAACAAACAGGAATATATGTTGCCTTCTAGAGACATACCTTATAAAGATACCCTAAGCTAATGTTTACTATAAGTAAGCTAGTAGAACTATACTAAACATACAAAGTAGATAGGCTAGCATCATTGCTAGAGACAAACAGGAGGCTTTCAAAGTGATAAAAAATCAATTCACCAGGAAGTACAATTCTGAATCCTTATAAATCTAATAATATAATCTCAAGAAGCATAAGCCCCAAACTGCTGAAACTAAAGGGAGAAACAGAGAAATTCAAAAAAGAGAAAGACTGTAACTCATGTCTTTTAGCAATACAGTAACCAAAATGGTATGATACTGGTACATGAAGAGACACATAGAACAATGGGACAGAACAGAGAGCCCAGAAATAATGCCACACGTCTACCACCATCTGACCTTTGACAAAGCTGACAAAAACAAGGAATAAGGAAAGAACTCATTCAATAAATGGTACTGGATTAACTGGCTAGCCGTAAGCAGAAGAATGAAACTAGATGTCTACCTTACACCACATACAAAAATCAACTCAAGATGGATTAAAGACTTAAATATAAAATCTAAAACTATAAAAACTTTGGAAAATAACCCATGCCATTCTGGACTTGGACCTTTGCAAAGATTTCATGATGGAAATGCCAAAAGCCACTGCAACAAAAACAGAAATTGACAAATAGTATCTAATTAAACTAAAGAGCCTCTGAACAACAAGAGAAACTATCAACAGAGTGAAGAGGCAACCTACAGAATGGGAAAAAATACATGCAAACTATGCATCCAATAAAGGTCTAATATCCAGAATCTATAAGGAACTTCAACAAATTTACAAGCACAAAAGAAACAACCCCATTAAAAAGTGAGCAAACGATATGAACAGACACTTTATAAAAGAAGACATACATGTGGCCAATAAGCTTATGAAAAAATGCTCAACATCACTGATCATTAGAGAAATGCAAATCAAAACCACAATTGATCATCTCACACTAGTCAGAATGGCTATTATTAAAATGTCAAAAAAATAACAGATGCTGGTGAGGTTGTGGAGAAAAGGGAATGCTCATACACTGTTGGTGGGAGTGCAAATTATTTCAGCCATTGTGGGAAGCAGTTTGGTGATTTCTCAAAGAACTTAAAACAGAATTACCATTCAACCTAGCAATCCTATTTTGGAGTATATACTTACAGGAATTATAAGTCATTCTACCATAAAAACACAGGTGTGCATATGTTCATTGCAGCTCTATTTGCAATAGCAAAGACATGGAACTGACTTAAATTCCCATCAATGGTAGATGGGATAAAGAAAATGTGGTACATATACACCATAGAATACTACACAATCATGAAAATGAATGATATAATGTCCTTTGCAGCAATATGGATAAAGCTAGAGGCCATTAGCCAACTAACACAGGAAGAGAAAACTAAATAATGCATGCACTCATTTACAAGTGAAAGTTCAATAATGAGAACACATGAATTCTAGGAGGAGAATAACAGACACTGGGGCCTCCTTGAGGGTGGAGAGGGGGAGGGTGGGAGGAGGAAGAGGATCAGAAAAATATCCGTCAGTTAATAATGCTTATTACCCGAATGATGAAATTATCTGTACACCAAACCCCTGTGACATGCAATTTACTTATTTAAGAAACCTGCACATGTACCCCTGCCTGTACCTAAAATGAAAGCTAAAAACAGAGAATAAGCAGATTGAAAACATCAGCAACGATGTAGAAGATCTAAACATGATTCTTAGCTCTTACCCCACTGCTATATAGAGAGGAAATCCCTTTCGTTTCAAGAACAAATGAGGAATTTGCCATAATTAATCACATTCTGTTCCACGAATTCCCAAATGTTTAGGAATTAATGAACACTCTCCTAGTTTACAAGTGATAGAAATTATGAAAGCAAAGTTTAGAATATACTTTGAAATAAATAACAAAGTACGAAACATCATATCACGTGGGAGGCAGCTAAAGCCTTTCTAAAAGAAAGTGTATAGAACTAAATCTATTAGAAGAAAGGCTGAAAATCTGAAGCTAAGCATTCATTTCAAGAAGTTAAAGAGAGAAAATTCAACAAAGTCGAAGATAAATAATAACAATAATAACAGAGAATGATAAAATAGAAAACAAAAGTGTATAGAGAATCTCAACAAAAACAAAAATAAAATTTAACTTTAGAAACAATAATCTATTTGTTCTATACTTTTTAAGCGTGTTCGTAGATTCTTGGATTGAAACAACTGCTAACACTTCAAAAGATAAAATATATGTATAATAAAAATGTGTTCAATTTCTATTTTACCAAGCAAGGGCGTTAGAGAAAAATAGATTACCATTTTCAACTGCCATCAATTTTATCAAAGAAACAGCTTTTGTTAACGCACCCAACATAGAAAGAATGTATTCTGAGAATAAAGAATAGCCCTTTGAGAAAATAAATAAATTTATGAAAAACTCACTACATTGCCCAAATTGTTCTTATTTTATTACAGACTAGAAAAACAAACTTCATCAGAAACTCATCAGTAGTTTGTATATACTGATATATATGGGAGTGGGGCAGGCAAGTGCTGGGAATGGAAGGGCATGGTTCCTGGGGAGGGCTCCACCCCTGGACCTGTGCCCACAGACCTAAGTGAGGACAGGCATTTCTGCTTCGTGCCCAAATGTTGCATTTCACAAGATCACCCCGGCCCACCACACCCCCATCTTGTGCCTGTAAAAACCCTGAGACCTTAGCGGGCATGCACACTACCAGCTGAACTGCGAGAGGAACGCACCCGCGTACGCACAGGCGTAAGAGCACAGCAACAGGTACCAGCAGATGCCAGCAGGCCATCAACCAGCAGAACGACGTGGAGTTTGGCCGGGCTAGTCGAAGGAGAGCCTGGCAGCTGAGCTGCCCAATACCAGAGGAAAACCACCTTCCCATTCCAACTCCCTTCTGGCTCCCCATCCATCTGCTGAGAGCTACTTCCATTCAATAAAACCTTGCACTCATTCTCCAAGCCCACTTGTATCCAATTATTACAGTACACCAAGGCAAGAACCCAGGATACACAAAGCCCTCTGTCTTTGAGATAAGGTAGAGGGTCTAATTGAGCTGGTTAACACAAGCTGCCTACAGATGTCGAAACTAAAAGAGCACCCTGTAACACACATCCACTGGGGCTTCAGGAGTTGCAAGCATTCACCCCTAGATGCTGCAGTGGCGTCAGAGCCCCACAGTATGCCTGCCTGCATGCTCCCCCTAGAGGTTTGAGAAGCCGGGCACTGAAGAAGCAGCCATACCCGCATCACATGTCTTGTGAGGGGGATAAGGGAACTTTTCCTCTTTCAATACTACTCTCCTGATATTCTTCTCCATCAGAAACTATTAGCTCATTAAACTGTTCATATTTTGTAATGTAAGTAATCTCATTATTCTAACTAAATTGTAGGCGCACAGTGCAAAACTGATTGTTTTTTCTAATTTCATATAGGATTTTAATTTATGGAATGAAATCTTAACAACTTCCTTGTCTGGAATTTGTAGTTTTGGGAGCCTGTTTGTCAGTTTTATACCGAGAACTCAAGAAAAATTAGTATTCTGTTTCCTGTCGTTGAGTAATAAACCCTTACCTCCCTGAAGCTGAGTCCAGCCTTTCTTTCCCTATAGTTCTTCTCTTTCTTTTCCCCACAACAAAATTGCGATGCTTTCCAAAGTTACTGGGGTTTTACCTGTTTCTTTCAAAATCTTATTTCCTTTGCATTGATGTGTGTGTGTGTGTGTGTGTGTGCATGAATGTAAAAGTTTTGTATTATGTGTTTGTGACTTTTTATATAAATGGTATCACACTGTGATCACCCATTCTGAATTCATTGAACCAAAACCTTTCTGAGATACATTTAAATGGGACAATATTGACCATTACATGTTTGTTTTTCCTTTTCAGAAGTTGCCTTACAAAGCAGTTATCTCAGACCTTTCTTATAATATGTCTAAACTTTTTGTTTTCAGCCAGCAAAATACACAATAGGGTAAACTTAAATGCTCTATCAGAATGAGAAACTAGTCTTATCTGAAGAGGGAGGAACATTTCAGAAATGACATCTTTCTGGAAAGTATAACGTTTTTCTCTAACTGCACTGTTTAAACAAGAGGACTGCCATCCATCTTAATCATGAAAAAATGTTTTCATAATTACTCTAGTTACTTGCCATTCACCTGCCTAGGTTTAATAAACTTGCCTGAAAAATAAAGTGCTTCATTCTGAGATTTGTGATGTGGTTTCAAGTCCCTACAGTCTCATGAGTAGTGTTTAAACAGCCCAAATTAAAATGTAATCACTTGAGAACTAGATTAAATTATGTATCACCAGTTTCTTTTCTTCAAAGTTCTAAACTCATGTTGTCTTTGAAATTGAGTATTAAATTGCCCCTGGTTGTACTGAGTCTTTCTTATCTTTTATCAATTTATATGGGTATCCAGTAAGTTTTTGAAAAAAATCACGCTTACCAAATTCATTTCCTGAGAAGTACCAGAGCCTTGCTCTGAATAGAAAACAAGCTTTTTTTCTTTTCTTTTCCTAAATAAGGGTTTTATTTTAGGATGAGAAAGACAAGAAAAGTACATTTATTAGCCACCCCACTCACATTCTGCATGGCAACAGGATATTTTCATACCTTTATCTTATATTATTTAATCATCAATATGAGACAAGTACAGGAATAACTCAGTTTATTGCACTTGGCTTTACTGTGCTTCATAGATACTGCTTTTTTTTTTTTTTAAATGGAAGGTTGATGCCAACCCTGCATCCAGCAAGTCCATTGGCACCAGTTTTTCAGCAATATATTCTCACTTCTTGTCTCTGTGTCACATTTTGATAATTCTCATAATATTTCAGACATTTTCATTATTATTATATCTGTTATAGCAGGAGTCACCAACTGCTGAATTACGGACTGGTACCAAGTCCGTGGCCTATTAGGAACTGGGCTGCACAGCACGGGGTGAATAGCAGGTGAGTGACCATTACCATTTCAGCTCCACCTCCTGTGGTATCAGTGGCAGCATTAGATTCTCACAGGAGCACAAGCGCTATTGTCAACTGCACATGAGAGACAATAGCACAAGCGCTATTGTCAACTGCACATGCATAACTAGGTTATGAGGATCTAACTAATGCTCCTTATGAGGATCTAACTAATGCCTGATGATCTTAATTGGAATAGTTTCATCCCAAAACCATCCCCACACCACCCCAGTGTGTCAAGAAATTGTCTTCCACAAAAACTGGTCCCTAGTGCCCAAAAGGTTGGGAACTGCTATACAGTATCTGTCAGCAGTGGTCTTAGATTTTACTATTGTAATTGTTGGATGGTATCATGAATGGCGTCCACATAAGACAGTGAACTTAACTGGTAAGTGTGTGTGCTCTGACTGCTCCATCCATTGGCCATTTCCTCACCTCTCTCCCTCTCCTCGGGCCTCCCTATTCCCTGAGACACAATGATCTTGAAATTAGGACAATTGATAACCCTAAGATGGCCTCTAAGTGTTCAAGTGAAAGAAAGACTTACACAGCTCTCACTTTAAATCAGAAGCTAGAAATGATTAAGCTTAGTGAGGAAGGCATGCTGAAAGCCAAGATAGGCTCAAAGCTAGGTGTCTTGCACTAAACAGTTAGCCAAGTTGTAAATGGAAAGGAAAACTTCTTGAAGGCATTTGAAAGTGCTATTCCAGTGAACACACAAATGACAAAATAGCAAAACAGGTTTATTGCTGATATGGAGAAAGTTTGAGTGGTCTGGATAGAAATCAAACCTGCCACATCATTCCCTTAAGTCAAAGCCTAATCCAGATCAAGGCCCTAACTCTCTTCAATTCTATTATATGAAAACTGAGAGAGTTGAAGAAATTGCAGAAGAAAAGTTGGAAGTTAGCAGAGGTTGGTGCAAGAGGTTTAAGGAAATAAGCCATCTCCATTACATACAAATACAAGGGAAAGTGGCAAGGGGTGATGTAGAAGCTACAGCGAGTTATCCAGAGATCTAGCTAAGATCATTGATGAAGGTGGCTACCCTAAGCAACAGATTTTCAATATAGATGAAACAGCCTTCTATTGGAAGAGGTCACCTAAAACTTTCATGGCTGGAGAAGAGACGTCAACACCTGGCTTCAAAGCTTCAAAGGACAGGCTGACTCTCTTGTGAGGCACTAATGCAGCTGCTGTCTTTAAGCTGAAGCCAATGCTCATTTACTATTCTGGAAATCCTAGGGCCGTTAAGAATGATGCTAAATCTATTCTGCCTGTGCTCAATAAATGAAACATCAAATCCTGGATGACAGGACATCTGTTTACATATGGTTTACTGAATATTTTAAGCCCACTGTTGAGACCTACTGCTCAGAAAAAAAGATTTCTTTCAACTTTCACACTATTACTATTCATTGACAATGCATCTGATCATCCAAGAACTCTAATGGGGAGTACAAGGAGATGAATATTTTCATGCCTGTTAACACAACATCCATTCTGCAGCCCATGGATCAAGGAGTAATTTTGACTTTCAAGTCTTATTATTTAAAAAATACATTTTGGAAGGTTATAGCTGGCAAAAAGTGTGATCCCTCTGATGAAATCTGGCAAAGTAAATTGAAAACCTTCTGAAAAGGAGTCACCATTTTAGACACCATTCAGAAGGGTTATGATTCATGGGAGGTAGAAATATCTGTATTAACAGAAGTTTGGAAGACATTGGTTCCAATTTTCATGGATGACTTTGAGAGATTGAGACTTCAGTGGAGCAAGAAACTACAAGTTAGGGAAATAGCAAGAGAACTGGAATTAGAAGTGGAGCCTAAAGATGTGACAATCTCATAATAAAACTTTAATGGATGAAGACTTGTTTCTTATTAATAAGCAAACAAAATGTTTTCTCGAGACGGAATCTACTCCTGGTGAATACACTGTCAATACTGTTGAAATGACACTAAAGGATTTAGAGTACTACATAAACTTAGTTGATAAACAGTGGCAGGGTTTGAACAGATTGAAAACAATCTTGAAATAAATTCTATCAAATAGCATCAGATGTTACAAATAAATATTTCATGAAATGAAGAGTCAATAGATGTGGCAAACTTCATTGTTTACTTATATTAAGCAACTACTACAGACCCTCTAACTTTCAGCACCCTGATCAGTCAGCAGTTATCAACATTGAAACAAGATGCTCCACCAGCAAAAAGATGACTGCCCGAAGGCGTAGATGATTGTCAGCATTATATGCAATAAAGTGTGTTTCAATTAAGGTATGTACTTTTTTTAGACATAATGCCATTGCACACTTAATAGACTACAGTATGGTGTAAGCCTAACTTTTCTCTGCCCTGGGAAACAAAAAAATTTTGTGGTGGTCCGGAACTGAACCTGCAATAATACCTCTGAGGAATCCCTTTATTTTCTCAGGTTTTACAGATGAGAGAACTGAACTCAGAGGGCAAAGTAATGTTTCTCAGATCCCTCAAAGATTAGTTTGATCCCAACATATTTTACATATGTTGTGAGAGGTTGACTGATGAGGTGACTATGCATCATAGGATTTTTCCATGTCTTATTTTTTAAAAAATCTAGTCTTAGCCCTTCGTTCTTGTATTACACAGCCTTCTCAAGCAGTGCCTGGATCTCTGCATCCTCTATGTTGCTGTCCCTAGTGAATTTTTAAATGCTGTCTATTGTACTAAGAAATGTGAAGAGAATCAAATACTTCAGGTCCCAAGAATAAAGTCATGGCTGGCTCTTACATTCCTAGAATGCTTAGCATCGAACTGGAATAATGCTGACCTGGGGAATGAGTTCAGGATTCAGTGAAGACAAAGCGAGTGATCAAAGCAGGCCTCCATACTGCTCTCTTGTTCATATGTCCACTGGCTTATTTATTCTTTCATATCTGGATAACAGTTTACTAGGCACTCTGTATACTGGATTAATTAAGACACAGTCTCTAGCCTCACCTAGGTACTTTTTCAGATCGAATAACTCCCCAAAACTTTAAAGCAGAGGTTATAACAATATTGTGTTAAATAAAAACTTATTTAATAAGTATTATAGCTTAAAACGTCTCATATCACTTTTAGTGCATTTCTTTGGTAGCAACCGATAAGCCCTTTATATTGTATTGAAGTTTTCTTTTTATTAAAAAATACTTATTTCTGTGTTCTTATTTTCTAGCTATTCAATTAGTGCCTGTATCATGATGAATAATAATATTTATGATCATCTGAAGATTCAAAATATTGTATACTCCCTCACTTTGTAACCTCATATCCCATGACAGGCCGCAGGTCATCTGCAGGGGTGTCCAATCTTTTGGCTTCCCTGGGCCACTGTGGAAGAAGAATAATTCTATTAGGCCACACACAAAATACACTAACATTAACAATAGCTGATGAGCTAAAAATACATATATGTTGCAAAAAATCTCATAACGTTTTAAGGAAATTTATGAATTTGTGTTGGGCCTCATTCAAAGCCATCCTGGGCCACATGCAGCCTGCAGGCCACCAGCTGGATGAGCTTGATCTGTAATTATTGTGCACATCCATTTGTGCAGGGGACTCAGTCTGTACCTGTCAGACATTTCAAAGGAAACTTTATGTATGTTGAGGGAACGGAGTGGGAAATGAACTGCTTCTATCATATTTCTCATATCCATGGTTTTTTGTTTGTTTGTTTGTTTGTTCAAACCTCTGTATCTTTGTTCTTAAGGATGGTACAGCCAATGCAGATGGCTGAGGCCACACTTAAGTCAGCGCCTCCTGTCGGTGATGTCATCCATCCTTTCTGCAGTGTCTGAGTGGCCCTTGCCCTCTCCTGACTGGTTTTATAGATTATACTGAACATGGTGCTTCTCAGTGCTTAGTTCCTCAAATGTCTGTGTTCTCTGCATGGGCAAGGATAGGGTTAACTTGGGAGTTTTATCCCAGTGAAAGTATGTACTTGAAGATCTGCGTGTTCTGTTTACTGTGACAGAACAGTCATAAAGAACGAAGGAAATCTTGCCTTTGGCACATAAAGCCTATCCAAGGAGGCTGTAGCTGTGGAGGGAAAGCCAGAAGAGCATTTGCAGACTGGCTGAGGCACTTTGCCATCTTGCACCCAAAGGTAAGTGTCCTTCTGGGAGCCCCGCTCTGCAATGGAAGCCAACAGCCTCCCGACCCTGGATTCAACATCAGAGGCCTCCTCACTTCTAATGCTGTGTGTAATTTCCAGCTATGCCCCTTGTGCTGTCAGTAAATAGAGTGTTTGATGATATTGGGGAAGATTGAATTACAAGACAGGGATTTTCTCATAATTCAGCCATTCGGTGACTCAGTTTTTGAATTAATTACACATGAATTTGGAAAAGTGTAATAAAAACTTTCTTTTTTCTTACAAAAAAATTTGAGAGACTCTGCCATTTGGAAAGATTGCTGTGTTTTAGTGCCATTCTTTCTTTTTTCACTTCTTTTTACTTTTTTTTTTTTTCTTGAGTGGATTCACCTTTACATCATGATCTTTCCTTGAACAATATGGATAGATAATGTCACAGTGAGATGACGTTTCCCAAAAGATCTCGGTTTCAGGTTAATGTAGCTGAATATCATAGGCTTTCCTTTTAAATAAATAGATGAACCAAGAACTGGATTTTTTGCTAGCATTCAAAAATCATACAGAATATTTATCTCTTAAAAATTCTGGGCCGGGCGCGGTGGCTCAAGCCTGTAGTCCCAGCACTTTGGGAGGCCGAGACGGGCGGATCACGAGGTCGGGAGATCGAGACCATCCTGGCTAACACGGTGAAACCCCGTCTCTACTAAAAAAATACAAAAAACTAGCCGGGCGAGGTGGCGGGCGCCTGTAGTCCCAGCTACTCGGGAGGCTGAGGCAGGAGAATGGAACCCGGGAGGCGGAGCTTGCAGTGAGCTGAGATCCGGCCACTGCACTCTAGCCTGGGCGACAGAGCGAGACTCCGTCTCAAAAAAAAAAAAAAAAAAAAAAAAAAAAAAAAAAAATTCTGCTGATAACATTTTGCCTGTCTGCCTGCCTGACTGCCCTTCCTCCCTCCCCCTCTCCCTCCCTCCTTCCCTCCCTCCCTGCCTTCCTGCCTTCCTTCCTTCCTTCCTTCCTTCCTTCCTTCCTTCCTTCCTCCCTCTCTCTCCCTCTCTTTTCCTCTCCCATCCCCCTCAACTCCAAAGTGCACACACAGTTTCTTTCAGGAGCGGGGACATTTAATTCTACTGAGCTGTTGCTTTCTTCATTATTCATTCAATTTCTGTGTTTTTCCATGTACAAGATATTTTCACTTTTTTAAAAATTGAGAAAAAAAAAATGTTGTCAGTATCAATAAATCTACATCCAGGGAGAGTCACCTCTTATCAAGATTTCAAAAGCGCTTCATGGTTTTCCAGTCTCCTGTCCCTGCTAATCAACGCTGATGTTTCACATACACAGGACACAAGATGCCAACTTCTAAACCAGCTCTTTGCCGCATTCCATTTTAGGAATGAGAACCTGGATTATTTATTTAAAACTGTATAAAGTCCTATTGTTAAGCTGCTCTCTGTGAAAAGCAGAAAGTGGTTTGAGCCAGGTGGGGAGAGACTGGGCAGTAAGACGGCTTGATTCTGTGGGAAAAGGGAGAGCAATTTTATTTCCTACTATAAATTAAATAGCCTAATTCAACCCTCCACCAGTAATATGATAACCAATTAATACATTAATGGACAGGGATTATGGAGTCTGGTTTTAGAAAATGGAAACTGGAAGTCAATTTCACTTAAATACTCTTCTGGGCATTTTTTTTTTCCTTTCCTATAGCCAAAACCAAATGCTTATGTAGCAATAATAATTATTAAAAGAAATACTATGAATCAGAACTGGTTAATGTTTGTAATGTTTCTTTAACTCTCAGTCAAGAAGTGCTACAAGTATTACTTGCCTGACATAATAGTTAAGTGAAATGATATAAAGTAGTAATTATCCCATTTTCTGTAAATTTTATTTTTCCCAGTTGAAACCTTAGTATCATTTTATTTTTTATTCTTGAAAACCAATCTATGTGTTACGTTTTATTTTATCCATATAACACGGCTGTTCATTCACACAGATGACACATTTTTGTAGTCACTTCTCAGGGCTTTTAAAGCACATTTTTAGCCTAATTCACATAAGTTATTGCTATCTAATGATATGTAATTTACCAAATCCCAGTTTTTGGGGACACTTTAAAATCAAAGTGAAAGCTACACATATTTAATAACTAATGTATGTATACAGATGTGATCATAATCTTACTACTTAATAGTGATTATTGAATTGGAATTCACCTTCAGTGTTCACACTGCAAGTGGCTTGGAATGACCAGAAGTGGAATAAGAATTGCACTTGGGTAAAATAGAAAATGAAGCAAAATTGCTTCTTGAGCATAGAGTCACTATATCTATCTCTAGCACCCAAATACTTGGGAAGAAAAGTAAGCCTAATACTCTTGAGACAATGGACATGATTAAATATGATGAAGTGTGATTTTTTAATTCTTACAAATGTGGAGCCTGCTGAAGATTGGCTTCTCTCGAGTCCCACTGATTTAATTTGGGCATACTATAATTTACTGGGCTGGAGTAGAAACAGTCATTCAGTGAGGCCATCATAAGCTCATTAGAAACACACTGGGAATGCTTAATGCTGGACAACCCACAGCTTTTTGCATCCATTTTATACTGATCCCCTCTTGCCTTGCCCACTGCTCACTACTGCATACCATTGATAGCGTGGTCATTTTCAAACACACCCCAGAAAATGAGAGGTATTTTTTAAAACAAGGTTTAAGTCACCAAGAAACATATAAAACAACATTTCAGAGGTGTTCAGCACGCTGCTAGAATAAAACAACAACAACAAAAAACTTCTCGAGGTGTTAATCATGGTAAGATTGGCTAGCTGTTAAGTACTGTAGAGTGCAACTAATCAAGAGCTCAAACATCCTACACAATGAAACAGAAATAATTATTCTCCCTGAGCTGCTATTGTTTCCTGCCTCAGCCTTCCATGGACTAATAAAAGGTTTAATTTTAAATCGTGCAAAGGAAATGTCAGTGTTACAAAGAAATACAATGTAAAGCTGCTTTGCTCACCATCAGGTAAAACACAGAAGGAATTAGACCTTAATAGACTAAAGCTAAGTGAAACCTAAACAAACCTGAGCAAACCCTCCCCTCTAGCCCTGTGCACTTTTTTCTCCTCGCTCCTAATTGATATGACCACAACAAAAAAACCTGGTTTCCAACATCCTCACCTTTCAGATGAGAATGTTCTGATAAGGTGTGAGAGCTCTGGTTATGAGGTATATGTGTCTGTGCTTATGATATCAGTTACGCACAGTGGGTGATTTAGTTCAAACAAGGGACGTTTATTCTGATGTTTCACAGGAAGAGAGGGGGAGGCAAGGGCAAAGGAGAGAAAGATGGCTTAAAGGCTTCCTGCATTCAAATGCTGTGCCTTTTTCCATTTTTACTATCTTAAAAAAAAAAAAAACTAAGATAACATTTAAATCCAAAACTTGTTTTTGAAACTTCAGTTTACTAAGAAAGTAATGCATATTATATGAATAAATGGAAGGAGACAATTCTTCTGAAATCTTTATTGTGGACTTTGCAATATAATTTGACTGAAGTTAAACAGAATCGCAAGGAGAAAAAATATATTAGGAAAGCATGTGCATTATCCAGTTAATGTTTATCACATGGTATTGTTCTAAAAAACCAAAACACCTTGGGAATTTCGGGGGATTTGATTATATTTGTTTATTCTTTTATCTTTCTACAAATATATGTTAATTGATCACTGCTTCCTTGTATTATGTGTTATGGTTGCTTCAAATGCAGTAAATAACATTTTTTCCCTGAAAGAATTACAGTCTATTTTTTTTAAGTCAGACGCAGTGTTATGCCATAGCTGGGAAAGAGTTCCATGCTGTACCCAGGAGAGAACGTGGATGTTGGAATCGGCTAGTCCCAGGGCTCAGATTCCGGCTACTCTTGGAACAAGTCACGTCAGCACTCTGGGCCAGTAAAACAAAGGCAGTAATACCTGTTGACTGGTTGTGAGAATGAGAGAAGATGGATAATGTATGTAAGTACCTGGTGCAATCTCAGGCACACAGTTAGTGCTCAAAAATTTGTAGCTCTGTAGGGAAGGAAAAAATAATTTTCTCTCTGCCTTTCAAAGTTCTTCATTCAAATGGACCCCACTAACAAAAGACAGATTAATAAGAGAAAAACAAACAAGTTTAATAACATGTATACCTCATGTTTACATAAGAAATACCTAGAGAAATCAGAGAGCTTTGAATTCAGGCTTAAATACCACTGTCCATGGAAATAAAGAATGAAGGGCACAGGGAAACCCAGAAATGGGAGGTCACCAGGAAAGCACCGAAATTGGTACCTTTCCTATGGACAAGTCTCCAGTGATTTGGAGCCATCCTTCTCTTCCTGGTCCTGAGAGGGAGACTCCCTTACAAATGAAGATTTCCTTAATAGTTGTACATTTCTCTTACAAAAGGGTAGCTTCTACCCTTGTTTTCAGAGCTTCTCTGGTTTCCACAGTTTCTCTAAGCATTATCAGCTCAAAATAATCCTTATATCAAAGAAGCATATTTTGGGGTGGCATATTCTCACCTCCTATAGGTCTAATAACCAAAATAATAGGACATTACATGACTTGTATTATGTTTTATATTTTTCCCTCCTCTTCCAGCCATTTGCTTCACTGCCATCAGAATTATATTTTCTAAACTACAGTTCTGTTAACGTGATTTTCCTACTCAACGTCATTTGTCTACAGCTATAGTTTTCAAGCATTTTTTAATAGGCAATTATTCAAAAAAAAACCCTACATACAAAATGAGTAAAAAAGCAATATTTTAGTAGTACAAACATATTTTAAACTGTAACATATACTTATTATAAGGCAAGAACATAAGAACAGTGAGATTCTTTTAATAGCAATGTTAATGTATTCTATAATAATTTTAAAATGACAGCTAGGAATGATTATGAAGTCTTGTATCAGTCTCAGCATTAAAGTTATCTTGAACTTTCATTTTGTTTGTACAGAACAAAGATGATATTTATTCATAAAACTAAGTAGTCATTAATAATAAGAGACCCTTTTTATATCCCAATTTACAATCTCATTGTTTAAGTAATTTAACTCATCTTTTCAGAAGACAAAAGCTTTTATAGTTCACAAACACTATCAAAATTTATTCAGACTTCTGACTTAAGTGTCATAGAATTCTATCCACTCTTGTTTCATATATATTATATTGTTACCTTTTAAGATTTTTCATTCGTTAGAATATTTTGATCTCTGCCTCCTCCCTGCAAAACCCAATTGTGATAGATGGCCTGCTTATGGATCTTGAAATATCAAAATAAATGTTATAAATGTTTGGCTAGGAAAAAAAAAATTTTCAAGGATGCCATCCCTTTCCTCAAACTCTATCTTCCAATTTCCAGGTTTACAGATGAGAAATCTGGTGGCAGTCTAATTATTTTCCTTTGTTCAGCCTCTCTCTCTCTCTCTCAAGAAACTTACAAGTTTTTCTTTTATCTTTGGAGTTGAGTATAATACTGAATTATGTCTAAGTCAGCATTTTAAGTGGCACTTCATGAGCCTCACATATTTGGAAATTCAAGTTTGACCACTGAGAGCACTTTTAGGTTGGCCCTGGTGTTTCCTTGACCTGTCCATCCTTTTGGGACTGTTTTCTTTTGTTTTTGTTTGTTTGTTTGTTTGTTTGTTTGAGACGGAGTCTCGCTCTGTCGCCCAGGCTGGAGTGCAGTGGCCAGATCTCAGCTCACTGCAAGCTCCGCCTCCCGGGTTCCCGCTATTCTCCTGCCTCAGCCTCCCGAGTAGCTGGGACCACAGGCGCCGCCACCTCGCCCGGCTAATTTTTTGTGTTTTTAGTAGAGACGGGGTTTCGCCGTGTTAGCCAGGATGGTCTCGATCTCCTGACCTTGTGATCCGCCCGTCTCGGCCTCCCAAAGTGCTGGGATTACAGGCTTGAGCCACCGCGCCCGGCTGTTTGTTTGTTTTTTGTTTGCTTGTTTTTGCACTTCCTTACTTTATTGCATGTCAAGATGCTTCAGGCTCATCTTGTTTGCTGCAACCCCAGTCCTAGAATCAGCTTTTTATCCAGAGTGTCTTGGTTCCTTTAAATGGAAAATGGTATTAGAAACCAAGATTTGGGCACTGGGAATGCCTGTTCCTATACAAGTGTGATTGCTTTTAGACCCTGTGGTGAGCAGAGCCATAGTCTACTAACTGTGTCTATACAAATATCTCTCTCATTATTTCTGTAACCATCTAGCTACATCTGCACTAAGTTAAATATGAGTTCATACTGATTGCTCTGATTCTAATGCAACACTGCATGGTTTATTCCAGTGTTTTCCCCTTGCTTTTCTGCAAACTGCCTCTCTAATAGTGAGAAATCTCCTGTTCCTACTACCCATCATCCATTTATTTATTTTTTCCATCCCTGCATACATATGCAGCCGTTACATAATTTTAACCCATATCCCAGAAAATTACTTTTTTATTATTATAGTTATGATTGTTTTTAAAAAAGGACTATTTTTCAAAAATCCTTTTAGAATGATTTTATTGTTTGGATGTTTCAGTATTTAGGCTTACAGATTTTGTTTGTAGAAAATATTGACTAGCTTCTATTTCCTTTCAAATGTTATTATCAGCCCTTTAATACAAGACAACCAATAATAGTCAGAGTGATAGAAATCCTGCAGTAAATCACTGCAATTATCACAAGTAACTTGAAGGTCCACAATGTAAAGATAATGCTTTAACAAAATGGACAGGTTATGTGGCATTAACCAATGTTGTTTTGAATAATATCATCTTCTTAATTGTTCTTACTATTAAAAGTAGAACCACTTAGATTCATTCAGGAAAAATGTTTCTTTTTCTTCTGCTGTTTCCCCAGTGATATCACCTGTGATACGGACAGTGAGTTGTTTGGGGGCTGAGCATAGGGTGCCAAGGTAGTCTCTGTGTAACTCATGAATTCTAGCTAGTGTGGTCATTCATAAAATTTGGAGCTGCCTTCTTGTAATTCATCCTCCTGAAGGTCAGGGGTGAGCTGCCTGTTTGCAATTCATTAAAGGCATAAAAGCATCATATGTGCTGACTTAGACATAATTCAGTATTGTACTCAACTCCAAAGATAAAAGAAAAACTCGTAAAGTTTCTTGAGAGAGAGAGAGAGAGAGGCTGAACAAAGGAGAAAGAAAAATAATTAGGGCACTTTGCCACCAGATTTCTGTCTGTATGACCTGAAGTGGAAGATAGAGTTTGAGAAGGGATGGTGTTCTTGATTTTTCCTAGTCAAACATATATAACATTTATTTTGATATTTCAGATCCATAAAGCAGACCATCTATCACAATTGGGTTTTTGCAGGAGGAGGAGGCAGAGATCAAAATATTCTAATAATATGAATGAAAAATCTTAAAAGGTAACAATATAAATATATATGTAAAACAAGAGTGGATAGAGTTCTATGACACTTAAGTCAGAAGTCTGAATAAATTTTGATAGTGTTTGTGAACTATAAAAGCTTTTGTCTTCTGAAAAGATGAGTTAAATTACTTAAACAATGAGATTATAAATTGGGATATAAAAACGGTCTCTTACCATTAATGACTATTTAGTTTTATGAATAAATATTATCTTTATTCTGTACAAACAAAATGAAAGTTCAAGATAACTTTAATGCTGAGACTGATAGAAGACTTCACAACCATTCCTAGCTTGTAAAGCCAAGCTGGACTGAATGGCAACTTCACCCTGACACAAGGGATATTTGTAGGGCACAAAACATCAACTATACATAGAAGCCCTGCTAAGCATTATCAAAAGAGAAGTAAAATTGCTTGTGGCTAATATCGCCTAGCTTGGTGTTAGGTTTCAACATAATTTGAATCTGTTAATTAGATAATATTAACAGGTGACATTATTTGGATTTGTGATCAAAAAAGATCCAGGAATTATACAGTGAATATAGGTTCAAAAACCATTTATCAGGCATTCTCAATGTACATGGCATTGAACTAAGCTCCTAAATCTAAAAATAAAAAGATAGGAAATCAGAGTGCAAATATTTATTTCCTAGCTAAAGTATTTTTTTAAAAGCAAATTATTCCTCTTAAATAATAATTGGGAAGTTCATGTAAGACAATAAAAACAAAAAGATGTAAACCCTAAAGTAATTTTAAAAGATTAGTTTTTGCAGTTTTAATTATGTAGTTTGATAATTTATGGATTATTTAAATCAATATAACAGTGAAACTACCAATAAATTATGTCTACCAAGAAAAAAAATGATTTAATGATCACTTTGCATTTAAAAGGTCATATAGTTAAAGCCTCATTACTTCACTCACTTTCAAATCTTAATTCTGTAGATCAGATACAGAACTCTTTTTTTTTAAACGTGATTTTTTAAAATCCCAAATTATCAGCTTGCTCAATGGACTGAAGTTCTCTGTATCCTTGTTTACCTCAGAGAGAAAAGGAAATACTAACTCATCTATGTCTCTTTCATCCAAACAATAATTGCTAATAGTTTGCCTTTTCATGTGTTTTAAGATTGAAAGTGATATAGAAGTGTTTTAATAATAAATTTTAACAGAGATGATAATCAATGCCTACACTTATAATAATATTCAGAGGATTTTTTACATATTATTACAGTTTGTTGATTCCCATAGTTTAGGCTTACCTCATAGTTCTCTAAGTGAATTAACAGAAAATAGGGTTAAATTAACATTTAGTTTTCTGATTTTTGGCTACTATATAAATTCAGCCTGGGCTAGAGTACAATGGATTTTGAATTGTGAATACACAATATAAAATACTTATCCAATATTGTGTTTGAGAGTATTTACTGATGTAAATTACTTACCAATTTCAATTGCTTCAGTGAGTATTTTTTCAGTTTCTCATTTTTATTTTATGTTAACCAGTATCTATTCAGACCTAATATAATCCGTACAGGCTGTGTTCACAAAGGTTCTTATTGTGAGTTCCATATGCAACATATTTCAACAAACATTTCACACCAGAAGTGAATTGTAAGCATGTAAAATTTTTGTGAACTGGACTGTGAAATATCAGAAGCAGTACACTCAATCCAAGTTGACGGCTGATATCTGATCTGAAAATAGTGTATTTTCCTTCAAATGTGGGTATCTTGTCACTTTGCATTGCATTGATATAAACAGCTATACAAGAGGAAAATTACTGTAAAAAACAAAATCTTTCTTTTATAAATACAGTAACTAAAAAACAAAACAAAAATCAAAACTGTTTCTGTGTTTTTAATATCTGAAATTCTTTCTCTATGAGTGTGATAATCCATTGTTGATGTTTATGAAATGGTGTACTAGTCTCTTTTGGCAGCTCTAATAAATTGACAGAAATGTAATGACTTAAAGCAACACAAATATTTGATCTTACAGTTCTGGAGGTAAGAATTCCAAAATATGTCTCACAGGGGCTAAAATTAAGGTGTTAGCAGGGCTGTGATCCTTTCTGGAGGTCCCACAGGAGTGTGGTATAATAAAAATTATTTGGTCTTTGTCCCTAAGATTTCTGGCACAGGGCCCCTAAACTCCTTAGAATCTCCACAGTGACGTGTTTCTTTGGTATGCAAACAAATGTCTCCTGAATAGATATAATATAATACTATCTGGTCCCCTAGATAGCTTCAGGATGGGAACTGGTCAGTAGAAGGTCCAAGCCTTGATTAGGAGGAATGGGACTTTCAGCCCCGCCCCTAGCCCCACCTCTGGGGAGCGGGGAGGGTCTAGAGATTTTGAGTTCAGTCACCAGTGGCCAATTATTTAATCAGTCACACCTCTCTAATGAAACCTCCATAAAAGCTCCTAAACAAGAAGGTTCAGAGAGCTTCCAGGCTGGTGAACACATGGAGGTGCCTGGAGGATGCCCTGGGAAACATGGAAGTTCCGCCCACGAGTCCTTCCCCTCTCCTATGCAACACTTTCATTTGGCTATTCGTGAGCAGCCTCCTTTAAAATAAACCATTAGTATTGAGCAAAGTGTTTTCCTGAGTTTTGTGAGCCCTTCTAGAGAATTATTGAACCTGAAGAGGAGTCATGGAAACCCCTGAATTTGTAGTTGGTGGGGCAGAAACGCGGGTAGCCTGGGAACCCCACTTGTGGCTGGTCTCTGAAGTGTGGTCAGTCTTGTGGGACTGAGTGCTGATCTTGTGGAGTCTATGATAGCTCCAGCAGTTGGTGTCAGAATTGAATTACATTTTTGGATACTCACCTGGTGTCAGAGAGTTGGAGAACTGATGCTGGAAAAGACACCATATATTTGATATTGGGGGAAAAATCTTTCAGAGAGAATCCATTTTCTTGCCTTTTCCAGTCTCTGGAGGACTCCTGCTTTCTTTGGCTCCTGCCCCTTCCATCTTTCAAGCTAGCAATAGCTGGTTGAGTCTGTTCCGCATTGTATCACTCTCATACTGACTCTTGTGGCTCCCAAAACCCATGTGATAACCTTGGGCTCACCGGGTAATCCAGGGTAATCTTCGTAAGGTCAGCTGAGTAACCACAATTCCCTCAGCAACCTTAATTCCCCCTTGTCTTGTAACATGTACACAGGTTGGGGAATTAAGATGTGGTTCTCTTTAGGGGTCCACCATTCTGGTATTACAAATGGTGATAGCAGGAAATGCATTCTTTCACAAGAGAAATAACTTGGTAACCACAAAATTTAATGAATTATATAAATGCCAGGAGTTTGTCCAAATTATTTTGCAGTGCTAGAATTTTGATATGTCAAATGAATACTTGAATAAGTGAAAAAGAGAAAATTCCAGCTAAACCTTCAGAAGACCGGGTTTCTAGTGATTTTTCTGCTCTGCCTTAGTGACCTTGGGCAAATCATGTCAAAGTTATTGAGTTTCCTCCCCAACGAGACTGATATTACCTGTAATAATTTAAAAGTTGTTGATAGAAAGAAGCAAAATAATGTTTCTGAAAATACACTGGAAATCATATAATGATATTCAAATGTTGTTATATAAATATGCTATTGGCTAGAGCTTAGCAAATTTGTAAAACAAAGTCATTGTCCATTAAAATACTCTTTGCTCCAATACTTCAGGACCAGTAAAAGTCAGCCCACTCCTCAAAAGAAAATTTTACCCTATAATTGCCTATATACCCTGCCCTCTACCCACTCTCCACCCTTTTACAGTCCTCCTGCCCCAATTAAGTATGAGAGAAACATAACCAAAAGAAAGACTATTTTGAAAAGCAGCAGAGGATTGAAAATAAAGAAAAGTTCATGAAACTACAATTTTGTTTTCTCCATTGGGAAAAAAGATGAGGAAAACGTGATAATTATCTTCAAGAACATGAAGTTAGAACACCAAGAATAGTGACAAAATAAGAAACAAGCTTAAGGATTAAAGATTTAGTGTAGGCTTCAGAAATAACTTCCCCACATGAAAGTCAATAATGGTTGAAATGGGATGCTAAAGGTTTTATATTTTCCTGATTTAGAGGTTTATGAAAGAAAGAAAAGCATTCTTACATTCTATGAAGGAGATTAAGTATCTCTGACTTCATTTTAAAAGTAACAAAAGTGGATCCTTACTGAAGTAACATGTTCAGTACCAAATGTATTTGTTCTTTTTCAGAATGATTTTGTCTATTCTTGGAATATTATTTTTCCAGATAAATTTTGAAACCTCTTTGTGAACTTCCCTGGTAAACCCTGCTGTGATATGGGTTAGATTTACTTTGAGTTTATAGATTGATTATTTGTGGGACAAGTAAATATTTTCAAACTGAGGACTGCAATCCACGCAAATGGCATCTTTCTCTACTGATTTGGATTTTCTTTAATGTCCTTCAGTAACATTTATGTTTTGCTCCATAAAGTTCTTGCACTTCTTTAGGATTATTCTTCAATGATACATAGTTTTAATTGGTATTGTGAAAATTTTGCTTTCCTTTACTTTTCATAAAATACGATGTACACAATAAAATGCACATAAAACAGGTATGGAAGGCCTAACACATGCATAGAGTGACCAAAGTCAAGGGGAAAAAAACAAACACACACACATTTCCAACTCCAGAAACCCTCCTCATGTCCCTCTCCCTAAATAATTACTTGTATGTTTAAAATAACCACCTCTGTATTCACAGGTTACCATTATATTAACTTTCACCATAATTACTTCTTTGCTTTATAGTTTTATTATGTAATTGTATATCTGTAAACAATAGAATTTAGATTTGTTTGCTTTTGGATTTTATATTAATAAGAAAGTAGTCTTCTTTGCTCAAAATTGTTTGTGAGATTCATCTATGATGTGTGAATATATCATAATTTATTACTCATTTCACTGACCCATGTGATACTTCGTGCTATGTGTCAACTTGGCTAGGCTATAGTATTCAATTATTTAATGAAATAATAATTTAGAGCTACTCTGAAGGTACTTTGTACATGAGGTTAACATCTAGACTTACTTCACTTTACGTTAAGAGGATGACCCTTGATAATGTGGATAGGACAGTTCCAATCAGATTTCTATGTATGTATGTATGTATGTATGTATGTATGTATGTATGTATGTATCTACGTGTCTATGTGTCTATCTACTTTATCTATCTATCTATCTATCTATCTATCTATCTATCTATCTATCTACCTACTTACCTACCTATCTATCTATTTCTAGTTCTGTTTCTCTGGAAAACCCCAACTGATACAACCCAGTTTTCTGAAAGATGATGCTATGGACTTTGATGCATTTGTGTTCTGGAACACATGGACAAGGCTCCCCAGCATATATATCTATGAGTACATTTTCTGGGTATCATAATTTTCAATTTATTAGGGGACATACACTATTTTATTTAAATGTGGTACCAATGTGCATTGCCATCAGAAGTGTATGAGAGTTCTGATTTCTCCAGATCCTCACCAACAGTCAGTATTGTCAGATGTTTCCACTGTAGCTTGATAAGTGTGCAGTATCTGTGCTTTTTTTACTTTTTCTTTTTTGCTTCCATTATGCTTTGAATTTGCATTTTTCTGATGGGCAACACTACTGATCCACTTTCATATCCTTACTGGTCATACGGATATCCACTTTTGTGAAGGTCTCTTTCCATTTTTTTATTACATTGTCTGATTTTTTATCTAAAACGATTTTAAGTATCGATTCTAGTCCCTAATTTCAAGTGACTTCTTTCCTTCTGCAGCTTGTTTTTGCACTGCTTCTTTGCTGTCTTTGATTGAGACCATTTTACCATATAAAAATTTATCAATATTTTCCTTTATTGCTACTGCTATTTGTATATTATTTAGGAAATAGTTTACAATCTTGGGATGTTTAATATATCATTCTATAATAGCTTTTAAAATCTTTATAATTTTTCTTTTCACAATTTTTTAATTTACCTGAAATTGACTTTTTAATGTATATTAAAGTACAAGACTAATTTTCTTTTGCTCTAAAAGGTACTCAATTGCCCAGCATCACTTGTTGGAATGACCATATTCTCCATTAATCTACTCATACCCTTGTGTCATTTATTAAATTTCCATAAGTGTGTGGATTTACTTCTTGTTTCTCTACTGTGTTCTGGTGTCTTGTTTTTTAATCTTTGCTTCAATTCCACAATAACCAACTGACTAGAGCCTTATAATATGTCAGGATATCTTGAGACTAAGTTCTCTCTACTTGATTTTCTTCAAGTGATCTGGTTACTATTTTTTCACTTTTATTTAAAATTACTGTGTTAAGTCTACAGTAAGAGCAAAAAAAGTATTAAATATGTAAATATATTTGGGGAGAATTAGTGTCTTCATAATATTTTATTTTTCTATCTATGAATGTGGCATATCTCCCCCATTTATTTGTTTTTAAAAGTGTTTTTAGTGAAATTTTATATTTTGTCAATGGAGTTCACATATTTTATAGATTTATTTCTATGAAATTTACAGTTTTAATGCTATTGTAAGTGATATTACTTTTTGGGTGTTTGTTTTTTTGTTTCTTGACAAAGTCTGGCTCTATCACCCAGGCTAGAGGCTGGAGTGCAGTGGCACAGTCTTGGCTCACTGCAACCTCTACCTCCCAAGCTCAAACAATCCTCCTACCTCAGCCTCCTAAGTAGCTAGGACTACAGGTGTGCACTAGCACAACCGACTAATTTTTGTATTTTTTGTAGAGATGGGGTTTTGCCATGTTGCCCAGGCTGGCTCGTGAGCTCAAGCTATCTGCCTGCCTTGGCCTGCCAAATGGCTAGGATTACAGGGATGAGCCACTGTGCCTGGCCATGATACTGTTTTTATTTTTTCTTGGCATAAGTTATGGTATAGAGAAATAAAATGGAATTTTGCTTCACTATTTCGTTATTGAAATACTACATTCTCAATGACTTTTTGTTTCCAGAGACAGTAGTGCATAAACCTATGAATATAATTGTAAATGTCTACAATTTCTCCTTTTAATTCTGTCAATAGTGGACAGTTCCAAATAAATTCATGTTTATTTAAATATTTTAGTGTTTTTAAAATCTATCCATTTTTATCCATATTAAAACATTTTTAATTCAACTTGCGTCCTCTTGGCATTTACAAATAAATATGCATGCCCAACTTTGCAATCGTCTAGTAATTTTTTAAAGTATGCCATATCATTTCCCCCCTCCTGAATTAGACTCATTAATTCTCTGTATCCTATTTCTGTATATTAGAATGACTGACTTTATTTTACTAAAGAATAATATTTACAGACGTTTTCTTCAAACATGATAGGAGAAATACCTAAATTCCTAGAGGTACCATAGCTTTTTTTTTTTTTTTTGAGACGGAGTCTCGCTCTGTTGCCCAGGCTGGAGTGCAGTGGCCAGATCTCAGCTCACTGCAAGCTCCGCTTCCCGGGTTTATGCCATTCTCCTGCCTCAGCCTCCCGAGTAGCTGGGACTACAGGCGCCCGCCACCTCGCCCGGCTAGTTTTTTGTATTTTTTTCGTAGAGACGGGGTTTCACCGTGTTAGCCAGGATGGTCTCGATTTCCTGACCTCGTGATCAGCCCCTCTCGGCCTCCCAAAGTGCTGGGATTACAGGCTTGAGCCACCGCGCCCGGCGAGGTACCATAGCTTTTTAAAGACAATTCACAACAATCAAGCTGATGCTTCCTGCCTTTCTTCACGTTAGAACAGTGAACAAAAATAAAAAGTAGGTGTGCTCATATGCATTTAATAACCAAAGGACTGAAAACATCTGCCCTTTTATTCTTCCATATTTCTAACATTTCCAAGTAGTTCTGCTAGAATAAGGAAGATTGTGCACACTTGAAGTTTGGATGACAATGACATATAATTTGTGCTATCTAGCCAGTCCAGGCCTCAGTGGTCTGAGGTGTGGTCATGTTCGGCCCTGAGCTGCTTTACTGCATCATTTGTTAGTGGAGCACTTAGCAACTGAACACTATAGAACTGTTCAGTTCTATAGTGCTGGGGTCACTTAATCTTCAATGGATCTAAACGTGGCTACATTACAGTTATAAATTTTGGTTCTCTGATGAACTCTGGAAGCTGCAATTTCAGAAATGAATAATTCAAATTAAAAAATAAAAGCAGTGATCAAAGTGAAATTTTGTGAGTCAGTAATGACCACTTGGAAGTCACCTGCATGGCCTTCTCATTAGGTTCAGCTCTAGTGTATAATGGTTTAAAAAGCTACAGTATTTTAACAATCTTCCAAGGATAGCCAAGTCACTATATCTTCTCTGGAATTCCATCTCTGATTATTTCTGTCATTCCAATTACTTCTCAGGGGCAGGTGTCATTTCTGCTGGGAATTGTCGCCTTTGTTCTAGTATGGACAAGAGTTGACTTTCCCTCCCACCTGCTACTCTTGCCCCTGGAGCCACTGGAATGATATACCTGGCCTGCCAAGAGGAAGCCTCAAAATGGGGTGCAGTGATGCCAAAACTCCAGAACACCTTGGCTAAATCTTTTTAGGAGACCATTGTATGATCTCAACTCTTTATTTTTTTTTTTAATTTTACTTTGATTTTTTTTTCCAATACTTCATTAAAAATTTGCCAAAACTATTTAACTAGATTATATTATTCTCTCTCTCTTTATCATTCTGTGGGCCTACCTATTCCTTGGGACTATTTAGATACTTTAAAAATATAAAAAAATAGTATTTAATGTTTGTTATATAGTTAGTATTAGATAAGACTGTATATTATCCTTTTATCTCTTTTTGTTAATATTACATATATGTATATAATGATTTATTTTTTAAATTCTATTAACTATTTACAAATAATACATATTAACATAAATACTTTACTCTTTTTCTAAAGTAAAAAAATCATTAGTGACAAGAATGGCACTGCTTTACATTTTTACAAATCTCTTTAATATCTGACATAATAGAAGAAAGCTGGGCTCTCATATCTGCTTTTACATTAGGACTTTTACAATATCACACCTTAGGTAGCCTCTAAAAATCTCCTCTGTACGCTTATGAAAGAATGAGAGTGAAAAAGATAAATGACATCTTAGTATTATAAAAATAGCTTTGACTTTGAATTCCCTTAAAAGGCTCTTGAGGACCCCCCAGACCACACTTTGAGACCCACTGCTCTAGTCTAATCTCCTTATCTTACATATAAGGACACTGAATCTCAGAGAGAGTGAGAAACCCAAAATCTCACAGCCTGTTAATGACAGGATATGGATCTTAGATGGCTTGTCTCACTTCTCTTAGGTTAGATTCTCAATTCAAAACCAAGGAAATATACCCTAAAGGCCTGTTCTCGTCTGTCTAGTTGCAAAGATGGTCACAATATATTACCTTTTTTTTTTTTTTTAAAATAAAAGGGGTAAGTCAACAAATGTGATATATTTTTCCTACAAGCATATTGTCTAAATCTGAATTACACTATTTGAATTAGGATCTCTATTTGAACTGAAACACTCAGGCAAATTTGATTGCATCCTACTCCATGCAAGCTGGTAATGACAAACTGCACAGTAAATATCATAGATAAACGTGGAAAGTGGATTAACCATAATATCACTATTTATCATATACTCTGTATCTGAAATACAATTCAGTGATGTATTTCAGAAAAATGTTCCCAAGTACTGGCTGAGCATATGAAGACACTGCAAATAAATTGGCAATCACAAGAACTTTTTCGATAAAATAGAGTTGTTCTGAAATGCAGATATTTTTCATTCCCTAAGCAGCCCTTATTTTTGTCCTTTTTGAAAAAAAATCAATAAATCTTGGTCACCAGAAATGATTTCCTTTGTATCCAACCATGTGGTTCAAATCTTCTTTCAATGGACCATGGCCTTGAGACCAGAAAAGCTGATCTAGTAGAGGAAATTCTTCCCAAGCAACCCAGTCCCAACTTTCTTTTTTTTCAGGCTCCACATTCTGTGGTTCTGAATCATGAGTCACGTCCATCTCTCCTTCGGTTAATATGGTAACATGATAATTCTCTTTCTCAACGAAAGAATTCTTAACTGAGGCAAAGCAAACATTTTTCAGGTGAAGAGCTGCTTCTTCCCAGGTTTCCTTTTGACTGCATTCTTCCCAGCTCTCACCGAACTCCAGATGACCTCCAGGAAGTTGGAAACTGCTGGCTCCAGACAACCCCTTTCTCTTCCCCAGAAGGACACAACGCCATGCCTGCAGCTGGTCTCCCCTGCTCTGACTTTGACTGCAGCTGCTGCCTGGATGCTGCCTGTCACAGTGTGCAGAAGGACGCCATATATAATGCTTCTTTCATTATTTCAATTAAATAGGGTAGTTTGTATCTTTGCCTTTTGATATTCACCTTATATTAGTGCTTTTCCTACTGCTATGACGATTGTAAAATCTTTGTAACAATATAATTTCATTTATTCTTACTTCCCCTTTGTGCTATTGTTGTCATATATTTTATTTTGTGTATAAGTCTCACAAGAGACTTATACACCTTATACACAGGTTTAAAAGTGCACTTCTTTTAAATCATCATTATTGTTTTGAATTTTACTACATATTTACACTTTTTGAGATCTTCATTTCTTCCTGCTTAAATCGTTTGGCCTCCTACTCCATGTAGGTTCAAACTCTGGTGAATATCTTAAGGAGGTGATTGACCTAGACAAATTCTTGTTAGCTTGAATTTTGGTAAACACATAAATATGTATACTTTTGACCTTGGAGCTTAGATATAATTCCTTACTTGCACAAGATAAGGAATGCGTCTCCCTCCCCAACTCCAGCCCCTGTACCTGTGGTAAAATAACAGCCCTTACACAAGGTTTGAAGATCACCACATATATTTTTTATGTCCCCTAATTCATCTTTTAAATCATCCACAAGCGATTAGGAGAACAGAATACAAATACGAAAACTCCATTATTGGACAAATTATAATCTAGCTGAAACCCTCAGCTATGAAATGGGCAAAAGGGTGGCGCACAATGTGGGAGACAAGGTATGCAAATAAGTGAGAAGACGACAATTCTGTTTTGAAGCTCAGGAAGATAGAAAACGTATACTTTCCAACGTGAGTAAAGCACTCTACTGTACTGATCTAAAATGTTTTATTTGCCACAGAAGAAAATATGTGAAATTGCTGGTATTAGGGAGAGCTGCTCTGGACCCATTTTATTTTGATAAGAAAGGGTGGCTGCAATGTACTGGGACTCCAACATAGTTAGCCATGTTTTCTGGAAGATGCTGATTTTCGTTACATGGGGGAAAAGGAGTCTTTTTCCTGTGGACAGTTCTAAACCTTGTATTTCTATTGAATGGGATGGTGGAAAAGTTTAAAGAATTCACACACCACATCCTGAATCTTATGGAAAATTGCTACCAGCCTGGAACACAGCCATCGACCTCTCCCCAGAGACTCCTATAAATAGGTAGTCCAGAAATAACTTTTCTCCTTCGAAGATGAAGAATCAAAAATATAACAGCACAGAACATATTCAAATACATAGTGAAACTAGATAACAGAAAAAAAATACCAGAAAAATGTTGTCACAAAGAAGAAAATTGTGAACTAACATTTTTCAATGAACTTAAACAAAGAAAAAACAAAAACCTTTAATGAATCATCTGCCTCTATGAAACAAAAGCGTAAATAAAAATTACAAAAGCTCAAAGAAAAAATAGTGAGATAATAGGTGGAGAGGAAATGCCATCTGGAAGAGGTTAGAAAATATGTGGTGGGAAAAATTTTAAAAATCCATATATGTAGGGGTGAAAAGGGGTTATACCTTTCCTCACTTATCTCAAAGATCATGGTCAACACCCACATAACAAAAGAAAGCTAACAAGGGAAAGGCATAACACAATTATTTAATCAGAGTTTTATATGACATGGGAGCCTTCAGAATGAAGACTCAAAGACTCCAGAAAAACTGTCTATTTGTATGCTGAGGTTTGATGAAGAATGGACAACCACCTAGAAATGTGACTGGAGAAAGAGTATGACTTAATGGGAATAGACTGAAGGGGGAAACTCTGCAAGGCCCGTTCGTTCAGATTCCTTTTGGCCTCTCTGTGCAGCACTCCTTCTCCCAGATATGGGGCAGGACACTCGGGAGTGAGGGACTTGCAACCCATCATCAAACTAGGTAGGTCAGGAAATTTTTTATGGCCAGTTCTTACACAGAAAGGGGCAAAGCTTAGAGTAATATTTTTAGGTTTTATGGATGGCTTCGGGGAAAATGGGTTCTACTTTCAACCATTTGCCTTGGGGAAAAGGGACTGTGGTTTCTCTGTCAGGACAGGAGAAGATCAGACAGAGATTTGCTTCGGAGGCTGCTTCTGAGGCCTAAACTTTGGAGTATCATTTTCTGAGTCCAAAAAAAGGAAGATAATGAAAGGAACACATGAAAGAAAAATCACTGTTAAATACAAATTTAGGGTCACAGAGAATAGAAATGAATACAAAATTTAACTAAATTAGAGACAATAATAGAAACAGTTAACAGAAGAGATGTAGTGTACGCATAATTAGACTACACAGAAAAGCATGGAGTGACTTTTTTTTTTTTTTTTTTTTTGACAGAGTCTAGCTCTGTGACCATGGTGGAGTGCAGTGGCACGATCTTGGCTCACTGCTACCTCCACCTCCCAGGTTCAAGTGATTCTCCTGCCTCAGCCTCCCAACTAGCTGGGACTACAGGCACGCACCACCATGCCCAGCTAATTTTTTTGTGTTTTTAGTTGAGATGGGGTTTCATCATGTTGGCCAGGATGATCTCCTGACCTCGTGATTTGCTTGCCTCTGTCTCCCAAAGTGCTGGGATTACAGGCGTGAGCCACCGTGCCCGGCAAGCATGGACTAATCTTTAAAGAGAAAATTGAAGAACAGAGTCCTTAAAACAAAAAAAAAAAAAATCCTTTTTGTAGAGAAAAGTTCTGGGTATCAAAATTTTAAAATAAATTATTTGGGCATTTAGATAAAAAGAATAAGTCACTTATAAGAAAAAAAAATATATATATAGACTCTCACAGAAATTTATTAAAGGAACATCTACACAATCCGTAGGGAAACAGTGAACAAAGCATTTAATAATAAAATGAAATTGTGATGCAAATATAAATGCTGTATGGAGTTGTAAATATCCAGAAACTTTGAAAATGTAGGCTTCATGATCCCCTTTTGGGAATCTATTGGAGGACAACCATCAGCCAAACGGAAGTTGATTTAAAAACTACAGGTTAAGGCTTGGTAGAGAGTACTGAATCTACTTAAATGTAGAAGGAAGATTAAAACAAAAGGGAAGGCTGTGTGTGGTGGCTCACACCTGTAATCTCAGCTGAGGTCAGGAGTTTGAGACCAGCCTGTCGAACACGGTGAAACCCCATCTCTACAAAAAAATTAATTAACCAGATGTGGTGGCATGCACCTGTAGTCCCAGCTACTCGGGAGCCTGGGGCAGAAGAATCGCTTGAATCCGAGAGGCAGTGGTAGCAGTGAGCTGAGATTGCATCACTGCACTACAGCCTGGGAGACTCTATCTCAAAAAAAGACTCTATCTCAAAAAAAAAAAAAAAAAAAGATCATGGTGACAAAACAGAATATAGTGACATTAAAATTTAACTTGCGATATAACATTTGATTTAAACTCAATATGTGGAAAATGGTAAAGAAGGTAGGAGGTGGAATATTTATAATAGTTTCCTTATCTTTAATATTTGCATAAAAAGATATGAGGTAAAATGGACAAATAAAGTATCAGGCATAATTATGTTTAATAATACAACTCTGACTCTAAAAAGCATTTTTAAAAAGTCAACTAAAACCAAATGGTTCCAGATTTCTTATGCATAAGTTTCCAGGAGGGTGCCATAGTGGAATTAGCATTGAAACTTTGGGACAACAGGCAGCTGGTGCAGAATGAGAGATGAACTGAGGCAATGTGGGGGAGTGTCAATTAAAAGTTGTTTTGGAATCCATTTACAGCAGCAAATAGAGCAAGAGACAGGAGAGTTTTAAAAGAAATATAGTTGTGTAAGGAGTGTTGGATACTCTTAAGAGAAAACATAATAAAATATAATAATTATGATCAAATGTACCTGTCACATAAATAAATTTATATGACTAAAAACATATTAAATACATTTTATGTTGGTCAAAGTATAAAACTACATGCTACATGTTAAAAAAGACATCTAAAACAAAATAAATAATTTAAAACAATTGAAAAGTAAAGGTTGAAAAATGATAAACCAAACAAATTTAACTAAAATCGAACACGGGTCAGTCACATTATTAGAAATTGGAATTCAACATAAAAATCACAAGGAGGGTGTTTTATAAAAATTTAAAAGTAGAATTCACATGAAGATATAATAATCATACATTTTTATGCAGCAAATAATTTAGCAAAAATATGAATAAAGCTGAAATTATAGAAGACTTGAGGATAAATAGAAACATTAAATTAGGGCATTTTAATTCACCTATCATATGCCATGACACATCAAGTGGACAGAAATATAGGTAGGAATAACAGAACAGCATAATTAATAAGATAGACTTACTTGAGTTATACAGGAGATTCAAAAGATTCATGGAAAATACACATCATGAAAAAACTGTGCGTGGATTTCCAAAATGGTTCACACCAAAATTAACTTGCACTAACTAGTTTTAACATTTCTGAGCAGGATCTATTTTGAGGCACTAAGAAGGAAAAGACACAGATTTGAAAAGAGCCCCTATTGAAGCAATATGAACTTTGCTGAAATTGAAGCAAGAACAAACATAAAATTTATGGTGAAACTTGAGTGGAAGAATGCTAAAATCATTGATGCTTTATGTAAAATTTGTGGGAACAGGGCACCAAAGAGCTCAGCAGTTTACAAATGGAGAACTCATGTTATAAAGGGAGGGATGATGTTGAAGATAAAGCCCACACTAGCAGACCATCCACATCAATTTAAGAGAAGAATAATTAACATTCTTTGTGCCCAAATTGAAGATGATCAATAATTAACAACTGAAACAATAGCCAAACTGTAAATATATTGATTCAACTTACATAATTTTCACTAAAAAATTAAAGTTGAACTAACTTTCTGCTCGATGGGTGCCAAAACCATTGTGCTCAAATCAGTTGCAGACAAGAGCAAAGCTTTCAGTAGAAATTTTTTTTTTTTTTTTTTTTTTTTTTTTTTGAGACGGAGTCTTGCTCTGTCGCCCAGGCTGGAGTGCAGTGGCACAATCTCGGCTCACTGCAAGCTCCGCCTCCCGGGTTCACGCCATTCTCCTGCCTCAGCCTCCCGAGTAGCTGGGACTACAGGCGCCCGCCACTGCGCCCGGCTAATTTTTTCTATTTTTAGTAGAGACGGGGTTTCACCATGGTCTCGATCTCCTGACCTTGTGATCCGCCAAATTTTAAACAGGTTAAGATCAAGATCCTGAAACTTTTTTTTGAAGAATTAATAAGAAATTAAACATGATTTTACCAGTATGATTCTGCAATGACTACCAAGAAGTAAAAGTGGTCCAGTCAAAGCAAAAACAGACTGGTCTAGAGCAAAGGTCATGGCAAAAGTTTTTTGGGATACTCAAGCATTGTTGATTCTTTAGAGGGCCAAAGAACAATAACATCTGCTCATTATGACAGTGTTTTAAGAAATTTAGTCAAAGCTTTAGCAGAAAAACGCCTTGTAAACCTTCACCAGAAAGTCCCTCCCCACCACAACAATGCTTCTGCTCATTCCTCTCACCAACCAAGGGCAAAGTTATGTGAGTTTTGATGGGAAATCATTAGACATCCACCTCACAGTCCCATTTTGGTTCCTTTTGATTTCTTTTGCTTTCTTAATCTTAGGAAGAACTATAAAGGGCACCCATTTTTCTTCAGTTAATAATGTAAAAAGGACTTCATTGACATGGTAAACTTGCCAGGATGTTCAGGTTTCTAGGGAGGAACTAAATGACTATTATCATTTCTTACAAAAGTGTCTTGACCTTGATGGAGTTTATGCTGAGCAACAGTTTATATTTCTTTTAAGTTTTGTCTTTTAATTCATTTTTTTCCATGGAGTTTTGAAGTCCTCTAATATATAACATATGTGATATGGTGAAACATGGCTCCAAAACCATGGCTTCAGATTTCATACCAAATCTCTGGAACTTGTGAGCATTATCTTGTTTGAAAAATGTCTTTGCAGATATAAATAAGTTAAGAATCTTGAGATGAGGAGGTCATCTCAGATTATCCATATGGGCCCTAAATTTAATGACCAGTGTTCTTATAAGAGAAAGGCAAAGGAATATTTGAGACAGACAGAAAAGAAGACACCCACACACAGAGGAAGAAGTAATTTGAAGAGGGAGGTGGAGATTGGAGTGGTGGAGCTATCAGCCATGGAGTACCAAGGATAGCTAGCAGTCATGAAAGAATAAATTTCTTTTTCATTAACCCACCATGTTTGTTATACAACCATAGGAAATTGTATATATGTGTATGTATGGAAAATCTTATATTTATAAAACATACATATATATATAAATTAAAATAGAACATTGTTTTTAGCTGTAAAGAAAATCTGAAAATGTCTTAAGTAAGTGTGTATGGAATATCTTACATTTATAGAAAATGTATTGTGGAATAATATATATATATATATATAATCGAACATTGTTCTTAGATACAAAGAAAATCTGAAAATGTCTCAAGTAAGTAAACATGGCCCATAAACATGACAACCTCCTGCATAAGAGTAATACAAATTAAACTATGCTGATAAATTATTTTACATTTTCAAATTGACAAGAATGGTAAATCTATTCTCTCCTCCACTCATTTCCTACCTCTCTCTACCTATCTTTCTATCCCTGGAAGATGAGTCCTAACATACATCATTTGGGCTTCCTTGCCAGCTGACTTCAGTTGGATTCAGTCATTAAAAGTTCTATCAAAATATCGGAGGTTGATTAGAGATATAGAGAGGCATTTATTTACCTCTTGATGGTTTTGATACATTGATTTTGTAGGTGTGGTACTCCTCCAAAATGAAAACTCAGTGAGTGATCCTTCCTTCATGGCTTCTACTTTAAAGGATTCCTAGAAATATATTTCCCCTAAAATAATGTAGTTTAATAAAAATTATTTCTACCAAAATACAGAAAGATAAAGATTGAGAAATTAAAGTGGCCCAAGAGCTATGGAAAGATAGATAATGGTTTAACATACATGTAATTGAAATTTCAGAAAGAAAAGAGAATCAATCAAAGATACAAAAGGAAAACGGCTAAAAATCTTTCAAAATAGTGAGACAAGAAAAACCACAGATTAAAAAATTACAGAGAATCCCAAATTATATAACAAAGAAAACATCAAACAAACGAAGCAAATCAAAGAGCATCATAATCAAGCTTCTTAAGCTATAATGTTAAAAAATAATCTTGAGGTTGTAACTATAAGATGTTTTATGTAAGCCCTGCAGTAACACAAAGCAAAAGCTTGTAGGTATACAAAAGATAAAAGGTAATGAATCAGCCAGGTGTGGTGGTTCACGCCTGTAATCCCAGCACTTTGGGAGGCCAAGGCGGGCAGATGACTTGAGGTCAGGAGTTCAAGACCAGCCTGGTCAACATGGAGAAAACCCATTTCTACTAAAAATACAAAATTAGCCAGGCGTGGTAGCACGTGTTTGTAATACCAGCTACTCAGGAGGCTGAGGCAGAAGTATCGCTTGAACCTGGGAGGCAGAGGTTGCAATGAGTCAAGATTGTGCCATTGCAGTCCAGCCTGGACAACAAGAACAGAACTCTGTCTTAAAAAAAAAAAAAAGTCATGGATCAAAGCACACCAGAAGGAATTATCTAATCACAAAAGAAGACATCCATATAGTAAGGAAGGAACAAAATATCTACAAAATAACCAAAAAACAAGTAACAAAATGGCAGTAGCAAGTCCTTACCTCTTGATAAATAGGTGAAAGTCTCCAATCAAAAGACATAGACTTGTTTTTCTAATTCTGTGAAGAATGATGATGATATTTTGATGGCAATTGCATTGAATTTGTAGATTACTTTTGGCAGTATGATCATTCTCACAATATTGATTCTACCCATCCATGAGCATGGGATATGTTTCCATTTGTTTGTGTCATCTATTATTTCTTTCATCAGTGTTTTTTAGTTTTCCTCGTAGAGTTCTTTCATCTCTTTGGTTAGGTATATTCCTAAGTTTTTGTTGTTGTTGTTGTTGTTGTTGTTTGCAGCTCTTGTAAAAAGGGTTGAGTTCTTGATTTGATTTTCAGCTTGGTTGCTGTTGGTATATAGAAGAGCTACAGATTTGTGTATGTTAATTTTGTATACAGAAACTTTGCATAGTCAAAGCAAGACTAAGCAAAAAGGACAAATCTGGAGACTTCACATTACCTGATTTCAAACTATATTATAAGGCCATAGTCACCAAAACAGCATGATATTGGTATAAAAATAGGCACAAAGACCAATGAAACAGAATAGAGAACCCAGAAATAAACCCAAAACCTTACAGCCAACTGATCTTTGACTAAGAAAACAGATACATAAAGTGGTGAAAGTCACCCTTTTCAACAAATAGTGCTGGGATAATCAACTAACCATATGTAGAAGAATGAAACTGGATCCCCATATCTCACCTCATACAAAAATCAACTCAAGATGGATTAAGGACTTAAATCTAAGACCTGAAACTATACAAATTCTAGAAGATAACATTGTAAAAATCCCTCTAGACATTTGCTTAGGCAAGGATTTCATGACCAAGAACCCAAAAGTAAATGCAATGAAAACAAAGATAAATAGCTGGGATGTAATTAAACTAAAGAGCATTTGAACAGCAAAAGGAAAAGTCAGCAGAATAAACAGAAAATCCACAGAGTAGGAAAAAATCTTCTCAGTCTATACATCTGACAAAGGACTCCAGCATCTACAATGAATGCAAACAAATCAACAAGAAAGAAACAATCCCATCAAAAAAGTGTTGAAAGGACATGACTAGACAGTTCTCAAAAGAAGATATATAAATGGCCAACAAACATATGAAAAATTGCTCAGCACTGCTAATTATCAGGGAAATGAAAATCAGAACTACAATGTGTTATCACCTTACCCCTGCAAGAATGGCCATAGTCAAAAAATCAAAAAATAGTAGATGTTGGCATGGATGCAGTGAACAAAGAACATTTCTACACTGCTGGTGGGAATGTAAACTAGCACAACCACTATAGAAAGAAGCGTGGAGATTCCTTAAAGAACTAAAAGTAGAACTACCGTTTGATCCAGCAGTCCCACTACTGGGTATCTACCCAGAGGAAAAGAAGTAATTTTATGAATAAGATAGTTGCACAAACATGTTTATAGCAGCACAATCAGCAATTGCAAAAATGTGTAACCAACCCAAATGCCCACCAATCAATGAGAGGATAAAGAAACTGTGAGATATATAGATACATACACACACACACACATATACACACACACACACATATATGTGTGTATATATAAAAAACAATATATGAAACAAATTTCAGATTTTCTTTGTATCTAAAAACAATGTTCGATCATATATATATATATATATATATATATATATATATATATATATAATCCCACAATACATTTTCTATAAATGTAAGATATTTCATACACAGTTAGTTACTTGAGACTATATATATGATTGAATTCTAGTCAGCCATAAAAAGGAATGAATTGATTGCATTCACAGTGACCTGGATGAGATTGGAAACTATTATTCTAAGTGAAGTATCTCAGGAATGGAAAAACAAACATTGTATGTTCTCACTCATAAGTGTGAGCTAAGCTATGAGGATGCAAAGGCATAAGAATTACAATATATTTTAGGGACTCAGGAAGAAAGAGTGGGAAGGGGGTGAGGGATAAAAGATACAAGTAAGGTGTAGTGTATATTTCTAGTATGATGGGTGCACCAAAATCTCACAAATCACCACCAAAGAACTTACTCATGTAACTAAACACCACATGTTTCCCAATAACCTACGGAAATTAAAAGTTAATTTAAATTTAAAACATAAAATAAAAAATAAAATGCTTCTCCAAAAATCAAACCAACAACAACAACAAAAAAACTAAAAAAAAAAAAAAAAAAAAGAAACAAAGCAAAGGACATAGAATGGCTCAATGGAAAAAAAAAAAATATATATGTGCTGCATATAAAAGACTCACTCCCCCTTAAAGACAACGAAAGATTGAAAGTGAAAGAATGGAAAAAGATATTCCAGGCAAATGGAAACCAAAAGAGAGTAGGAGTAGCTATACTTACATGAGATAAAACAGACATTAAGTCTAAAACTGTAAAACAAGATAAAGGTCATTATACAATGCCAAAGGAGTTAATTCACCAAAAGAATATAAGAATTATGTGTATATGCATTCCAAATTAGAGCACCTAAATTTATAAAGCAAATATTAATAGATCTGAAGAGAGAGAGAGAGATTGCAACAAAATACTAATAGGGGACATCAATACTCCACCTTAAATAGTGGACAGATCATCTAGACAGAAAATCAATAAGAAAACATTGAATTTGAATTATACTTTAGACTAAATGGACCTAATAGGCATATACAGCATATACAGAACATTCCATCCAACAGCAGAATATATACTTTCTCATGCCTACACAGAAAATTCTCCAAGATAGATCATATGTTAGGCCACAAAACAAGTGTTAAGAAATTTAAGAAGATTGAAATCATATCAAATATCTCTTCCAACCACAATGATATGAAACTAGAAATCAATAACATGATGAATTTTAGAAAATTCACAAATATATGGAAACTAAACAACGTGTTCCTAAACAATCAGTGGGTCTAAGAAGAAATTGAAAGGGAAATTTAAAAATACCTTGAGATGAAAGAAAATGAACACACAACATACCAGAACTAATGGGATGCAGCAAAAGCAGTTTTAAGTGGAAGTTTTTTGCAATAAACACCAACATTAGAGATAGAGACAGAGATCTCAAAAAATCAACCTATTGTTATACCACAGATAACTAGAAAAAGAACAAACCAAACATGAAGTTAGTAGAAGGATAGGAGGATAAGAGCAAAAATAAATGAAATAGAGACTAGGAATAAATAAAGAAAAATCAATACAACTAAATGTTGCTTTTTTTGAAAAGGAATAAAATTAAAAAATTTTAGCTAGATTAAGAAAAAAGAAGAAGACTTAAATAAAATCAGAAATGAAAGAAGAGACATTACAACTGGTCCCACAGAAATACAGTGCCATGAGAGACTACTATGAACAATTATATGCCTACAAATTAAATAATCTAAAAGAAATGGATAAATTTCTAGACACATACAACCTACTAAGACTCAATCATGAAGAAATAGAAAATCTGAACAGACCAATAATGAATAAAGACATTGAATCAGTAATAATAAGTCTACCATCAAAGAAAAGGCCAGAACTTGACTCCACTGCTCAAGTCTATCAAACATTTAAAGAGTAAAGAATACTATTCTTCTCAAACTCTTCCAAAAAAAATTAAAAGAAAGAAAACAGTTTCAAATCATTTTACAAGGCTAGAATTACTCTTATACCAAAATGAGATAAGAACATTACCAGAAAAGAAATTTATAGATCAATATCCCTCATGATTATAAATGCAAAATTTCTCAACAAAATACTAGCAAAATTAATACAACAGAATATTAAAAAGATAACCCACCACAATCAAGTGAAATTTATTCCAGGGATGCAAGGATGATGGAACAGACACAAATCAATAAATCTGATACACCACATTAACAGAATAAAGGATTATAACCATATAATCATTGTAATACATGCAGAAAGGTCATTTGACAATATTCAACATGCTGTTATGATAAAACTGTCAACATACTAGGTATAGAAAGAATGTACCTCAGCACAATAAAGACCCACAAACCCACAACTAACATTACATTCAACAATGAAAAGTTGAGAGCTTTTCCTTTCTGATCAGGAACCAGACAAGGATGCTCACTCTCACCACTTCTTTTCAACATCGGACTATAAGTCTCAGCCAGAGAAATTACACAAGAGAAAGAAATAAAAAGCATCCAAAAAAGAAAGGAAGAAGTTAAATTGTCTCTGCAAGCAGCAGGATCTTCTAAAGACTTCTCTCCAAAAGCTTAACACTAATTCAGTAAAGTTGCAGGATACAAAATCAACATACAAAATAAGATACAGGCAAGGTGTAGTGGCTCATACCTGTAATTCTAGCACTTCGGGAGGCTGAGGCAGGTGGATTACTTGAGCTTAGGAGTTCAAGACCAGCTTGGGCAACATAGTGAAACTCTGTTTCTAGCAAAAAAATTACAAAAAATTAGCCAGGCGTGGTGGTGCATGCCTGTAGTCTTAGCTACTTGGGGGACTGAAGTGGGAGGATAACTTGAGATAAGGAAGTCAAGGCTGCAGTGAGCCAAGATCATGCCCCTGCACTCCAGCCTAAGTGACAAAGTGAGACCCTGTCTAAAAAATAAAAAATAAATTAAAAAAACCACACACATTCAAAACATACAAATATTAGTAACGATCTATATGCTAACAAAAAACTAAGAAATCAAGTAATTTCATTTACAATTTCTACAAAACCTGAATTAATTAGGAATAAATTTAAGCAAGGAGGTAAAAAAATTGTATATTGAAAATTATGAAACATTAATTGAACAAACTAAAGATACACATAAATAAAAAAAAAAAAACATGCTCATGGATTGGAACGTACTGCAAATGTCCATAGTACCCATAGCAATCTAAAGATTCAGTGAAATCCCTATCAAAATTCTAACAACATTCTCCACAGAAATAGAAAAAACAATCCTAATGTTTATATGTAAGTAATAAAACTCTGAATAACTAGAGCAATTTTTAGTAGAAAGAACAAAGCTGGAGGCATCATACTACCTGACTTCAAAATGTACTACAAAGCTCTAATTATAGAAATACTATAGTGCTGTCATAAAAACAGACACATAAACTAATGGAAGAAAATAGAAAGCTCAGAAATAATGCTTGGCCAATTGATTTTCAACAAAGATGCCAAAAAATGTCTCCTCAGTAAATGGTGCTGGGAAAATGGGATATCCAGATACAGAAGAATAAAATTAGACTACTAGCTCATACCATATACAAAAATTAACCCAAAATGAATTGAAGACTTAAATGTAAGACCTGAAACTAAAACACTACTAAAAGAAGATATAAGGGAAAAGCTCCATGACATGGTTCTGGGCAATGATTTTTTTGGATATGATCTCAAATCATTGGCTACAATAGCAAATATTGACAAACAAGATCACTTCAAACTAAAAACTTCTCTACAGCAAAGAAAAAAATTAAGTAAGTGAATAGACAGCCTATGGAATTGAAGAAAATATTTGCAAGCCATAGATCTGATAAGTGGTAAATATTCAAAATATATAAGGGACTCAAACAACTCAATAGTAAAAAACACAAATAACTCAATGAAAAAAAATGGAAGAAAGACCTAAATGGACATTTCTCACAAAAAAACCCTAACTAGCCAATTGTATGAAAAAATATTAAACATTATTAATCATCACACAATGAAATATCATCTCACACCTGTTCGAATGGATATTATCGAAAACACAAATGATAAGTATCAGCAAGAATGTGGAGAAAAGGAAACTCTTGTAAAATGTTTGTGGGAATGTAAACTAGTACAGCCATCATGAAAAACAGTATTATAAGTCCTAAAAAAATCAATATGGAGCTCTCATACGATCCAGCAATCCCACTGAAGTTGTTACTTGTTATCTGCAGGGGTTGGTTCTAGGACCTCCAACAATTACCCAAATCCATGATGCTCAACTCCCTTATATAAAATAGTATAGTATTTGTACATAACTTATGTACATTTTCCTGTATACTTAGAATGATCTCTGGATTACTTATAATATCTAATACAATGCAACTGCTATGTAAACACTTGTTATGCTATATTATTTTAAATATTTGTGTTTTTAATTGTTATTTCTTTAAAAAAATATTTTTCATCCACAGTTGGAATCTGTAGATGTGGAACCCATGGATACAGGAGGGTCAACCACATGTGGTTTAGATCCAAAGAAATCAAAATCAATATGATTAAATAATAACTGTACTCTCATGTTCATTAGAGCATTATTCACAATAGCCAAGATAAGGTATCAACCTATGTCCATCAGTGGACGAGTAGATAAAGAAAATGTGGTATATACACACAATGCAATACTATTCAGTTTTATAAAATGTTGCAGCAACATGGATGAATCTGGAGGACATTATATCCAGTGAAATCAGCCAAGCACAGAGAGGAAAATGCCATATAGTCTCACTTATATATGGAATCTAAAAACGTCAAAATCTTAAAAACAGAGAGTAAAATGGTGGTTAGAGAAAACTGCGGAGCAGGAGTATTGAAGATATATTGGTCAGAAGACACAAAAGTTTACTTAGACAGGAAGAATACATTCCAGAGAACTAGTATATGTCATGGTAACTGTAGTTAATAACGTATACTTGGAAATTGCTAAGGGAGTAGATATCAAGTGTTCTCACCACAAAAGAAATGTATGTGAGGTAATGTATACTTTAAATATTTTGATTTAGCCATTCCACTATGTATATACTTATATATCAAAATATCATGTTGTACACCATAAATATATACAATTTTACTTGTCAATTAAAAATATATTTTTGAATGGAGCCAGTGATTATTTTTAATCACTTTAAAAGATAACAGATTGATCTATTCAAATTTTGGATAAGATTGAGAAATCACACTCCCCAGATTTCTGTAATTGAATGCAGATATAACACCTAAAATGAATCCATGGACCAGCTTTTTAAAGACTCTGAAATGTAAACTGTAGCATGGGTACCGGGGGGTAAAAACAGAATTTGAAGCACTACTGATCTGGCAGAGAATTTAACACTTTTCTCCTCCCAAATCTTTCAGCCAGGACTCAAAGGAACCAAAAACCCAGAAGTAGGCGTTAGAATGGATAGTGAAAGTCCCAGGAGATTCCTCTAGTTCTTAATCTAGAAGTAGGAAAGTGGATTTCTAATTCTCAGAGAGATTAGCAAGTCTACTGGGTTTCTTTTTCTTTTTCCCTCTTCACTCATATCTCAGCCCTTAGGCAATCCTGTGAGATGGCAATGGTGACAGCAACAGATGCTGCATCAGGGACACACAGGCACCTACAAATCAGAAAGAGAGAACCATGCACTTCAGGGAAACTGTGGACCTAAACACCTGGGACAAAATTTCCCCATCCTCTGACTGTTTTTCTTGTGATCCTTCCACCTAATGGCTCAGGATGCAGATATACGCACAAGAACCATGTAGCAGAGAAGACTAAATAATAGTCTCTCTTTTGGGTGATTTCTGATGTCCAGAGCTACCATATTATAACATTCAAATTTCTAGGTTTCATAAAAAAAATCATAAGGCAAACCAAGAAACAGGAATGTATGGCCTATTTGAAGAAAACTACAAGTAATCAAAACAGCGTAGTTTTGAATATAAACATTTAATAGAACAATATCATGTTATATTACATTGTTCAATTAGAAATAAATTAATAAAAATCATTATCAATTGATTTTTTACAAAGATGCAATGCCTATTCAATATAAAAAGCATAGTCTCTTTAACTCAGGTTAAAGACTCTCTTTAAATGGAATTGAAACAATTGGTTCTCCAAGAGGAAAAAACCCAAAAATTACACTAAAATTACACTAAAATTACACTAAAATTAACTAAAAATAGATCATAAAATTGAAAGTAAAATGGAAAAAATAAGCTTTTATTTTAAAAAATCAAAAGAAAGACTTTTTTTCACTTGGGCTTAGGCAAAGAGTTCTTAGCAATGATGCATTAAAAAAATTCAACTTTATCAAAAGTAAATACTATTGCTCTAAGAAAGACACAGAGAAAGACAAACAGAATCAGAGAAAATCTCTGGCAATTACTTATTAAACAAAGGAACGGTTTCCAGAATATATAAAAGGTCTCAAAACTGCACAGTAAGAAAACAAACAACCCAGTTAAAAACTGAGTAAAAGTCTTATATAGTCATCTGACATAAGGGGATACGTGGAAGGCAATAGGCCCATTAAAAGATATTTCAAGATCCTTAGCCACTAGGGCATTCAAATTAAAACCACAAGGAGATACCCCTTCTGAATGACTGAAATAAAAACATTCTGAAAATTCAGTGTACTGATGAGAATGTGTAATGACTAGAACTCTCTTAAACTTTTGGTGGAAATGCAAAAGGGTACAGGTACTTTGGAGGATGTTTCTTATAAAAATAAATACACACTTACCATATGTCACAGCAATTCCGCTCCACCTACTTAACTTATAGATGAAAAAACTTATGCAAAAACCATGACACAAATATATAATATCTCCATTTGTAATCACCAATAATTGGAAACAGCTCAAATGTTCTCAGTTAGCAAATAAATAAATTGTGGCACATTCACAACTGTGAATAAATAAAAAAACAAGCTATTTATACAGATATATATAACAAGCTATATATATATATATATATATATATATATATGAACTAGGGTGAATTTCAAAGTTGTTTACTGAGATAGAAGCCAATCCTGTTAGGTTACATACTGTATAGGCCTATTTATTTCACACTCTTGAAAAGACAAAATTGTAGGAATGGAGAACACATGTCAGTGGTTCCCAGTGGTATGGGGAAAGGGTGTAAATACAAAGGAAACCTACGAGGGGCTGTGTTTTTTATGTTAACAGAACTGTTCAACATTCTCATTATGTGGCTGTCATACAAATCTATACATGTTCTAAAGTTCATAAAATTTATATTAAAACATTAATTTTACTTTAATTAAAAGTAAAATTTTAAATGATAATTGACAACTCAAAGCAAAATGGTTAACAATATATTGTGGGGATTATAACATATGTAAAAGTAAAACATAGGAGAATAAAAAAATGATTGGGCTCTGATACAGAATTTTGATAGTTGTGGAGACGGGCGTATGTGGAGACAGTGGGTATAAGGAAACTTTCTGTGCTTTCTGCTTAGTTTGGCTGTGAACCTAAACTGCCCTATTTTTTGTTTATTAAAACCCTAACTTCCAAGTAAAAAAAAAAAAAACTGAACAGGTAAGAGGAACTGAAAGTTTTCTCTTACAGGTTTCTTACACAATATGTGAAGACAACCACACATTTATATGCAAGTATTGTCAATGTCAAATACATAAAGGAAAATGTGATAGAACCAAAAGAAGAAATAAATTCACAGTTATAAGGGAGCAGTAGACACTTTCCCCTCAGTAGTCTAAAGAAAACATAGACAAAAATATCAGTTAGGATATAGAAGACTTCTGAGAAACATTACTGACCAACTGGTCTATTGATGTTTATAGATATGACCATAGTATTATACACATTAATTCCAAAGGCATATGCCACATGTGTCTTGGTGAATACCAAAGTAAACAATATTCTAGAACATAAAACAAATCTCAACACAGTTAAAATTGCAAGAAACACATTCTCTCATGACATTAACAAAAAATATCAGGAAAATCCCCAAATATTTGCAAACTCAGTAACAAAACTGTATATGGAAAATCCCCAAATATGTGGAAATTAAAATATGCATTTCTAAATAACCAATGGATAAAAGAAAATCACAGTATAAATTAAAATATATTGTTAGCATAAATGGAAATATGATTATAAAAAATTTTTAAACTTAGCTAAAACAGTGATTAGAAGCAATGTCTAGTAGTAACAGCTTATATTATTAGGAAGGTAGAATGGTCTCAAATATATTATTTATGCTTCCATTTTTAAAAAGCTATAAAAAGCAAATTAAACACAAAGCAAGAGGAAGCAAATGAAAGAATAACAGAAGTTACCATTAAAGTAGGAAACAGAAAATCAATAGACAAAATCGAAGAGATGGAAAGCTGGTCCTTTGAAAATATAACAAAATTTATTCCTCTAACCAGAAATTGGGCACCTTCGCAGAGCCTCAAACAAAAGCAGCAAATAATAAGCTAACTAAGGTAGTGGTAGTTAGAACAATATACTGGCAAGTTAAAAGGAAATAAACAAATTCTATGAAATATACTAACTATCAGCTAATTGAAGACAAAGTAGATAAATGGAATGTCCAATATCTATTTAAAAAGGGGAATTCATAGTTAAAAAAAAACTAAAAACTTTAAACACAGATGATTTCATCTGTAAATTCTACCAAATATCTAAGGAAGAGATATACCAGTTCCATACAATCTCTTAGAGAAATAAAAAGGAAGGAGCATGTCTAAACTCACATCAGGCCAATGTTAACCTGATACTCAAATAGGTAAAGATCATACAAAGGAAACTAAAGTATTCTCCTTCAAAAACAAAGGGGCAATATTCTTATCTAAATATTAGCATATTTAGTTTATTTTTATACAGACCCTTTTAAAAGTTGAAGAAATTTCCATCTCTTCCTAGTTTGCAGTCTTTTTATCATTAAGAGGTTGAATTTTATCAAAAATAATTTTCTGCAAGTGTTGAGATCATCCCTTTTTTTAAAGTCCATTAACCTAATGAAGAAGAATAATTGAATTTTTTAGTTGAAACAATGTTGCCTTTCTGAGATAGGCCCTACTTGGTACATTACTTAAAATAAATACAAAAAAATTGCTAAAATTCAACTTCCATTTACAATCACCAACTCTGAGCAATCTAAGGATAGAAAACACCTTCCTCAACCTGATTAAGGAAATTGTAAACATTTGTATAGCTAACATAATTTATGGTGAAAGACTGACTTCTTTCCCCCTAAGGTTGCAACAGGCAAGAACGTCTAATGTCGACAATTATATTCAACATTGTACTAGAAATCCTAACTAGTAAAATAAGGAACACAAAAAGAAAGGAAAGTCATATGGATTGAAAATAAATAAACAGGAATGCCCTCATTCAAGGATGACATGGTTGTTTATGTAGACAACTCTCAAGGAATCTATGAAAAAGCCCTTAGAACCAATAAGTGAACTTAACAAAGTCACAGAATATAAGGTCAATATAGAAAAAGAATTGAATTTCTTTTTACTAGCAATGGTCAACTGACAATAACAATTTTAATAACAATGTCATTTACAACATCATAAAAGAAAACATGAAGTATTTTGGAATCAATATAACAAAGTAAGTGCAAGAGATTTTTCTTTGGGTAGAAATTTGTGTTATTTAACTTGTATACTGAAATACAAAGAGCATAAAATAGTCACCTATCTTATAAAAGAAGAACAAATTTAGAAGATTTATACTTTGTGATTTAAAGGCTTACTATAAAGTCATAGTAAATAAAATATAGTATTGGTATAAAGATAGACATACAGATTAAGGGAACACAATGGAAAGCCAGAATAAGAGTCTAAAATATATGGTCCATTAGATTACAATGAAGGTGGTGTCGTCAGAATTTGGCCCCATCATGTTGACCACCAGTGTTGTTCATATGGCTTTGTTACTTTTTGTGACAAAAGAAACCATGCAGATGTAGTTAAAATAGGGAGATTATCCCGGAATAACATGAGCCCATAAAACAAGAAGAAAGCAGAAGTGAAAGTCACAGAGATGCAACAAAAGTATGAGTCAGAGAGATTTGAATGTAAGTAGAACTCGATCCACCATTGTTGGCTTGAAGATGGAAGGGGTCATGTGGAAAGCATGAGAAGCAAATGAATTGTTCCACAATTAGTGAGCTCAAAAGAGGATTCTGAGCTCAGAAAGAACTACAGCCACAACCTATATTTTAATTTTAACACAGTGAGACTCTGAGCAGGAATCCAGCCACGTAGTGTCAAACTCCTGACCTACAAAATTGTGAGATAATAAGTGGATATTACTTTAAGTTCATGGTACTTTGTTACAACCGTGATAAAAATCTAATTTAGGTGCCAAACTATTTCAACGGTGAAGATAAAGTATTTTCAATGAATGATGCTGGAACAGTTGCTATCCATATTCAAACGGATGAACCCTGATACCTATTTTACACTGTAAATATATATAACTCAAAATTTATCATATTCCTGAATATAAGAACTGAAGCTCCAAATCTTCAGTGTAAAAACAGAAAAAAGTCTTTTGGTATGTTGGCTTAAAGATGTCACTAATGGAATTCCAAATCACAAACCATGTAAGAAAAAAGGATTAATAGTACCGCACTAAAATAAAAAACTTCTATTCTTCAAAAGACATTGTTCAGAAAATGAAAAGACTAGTCACTAACTAGGAGAAAATATTTGAAAAACATATATGATAAAGGACTGGAATCCAGAACATATATAGAACACGACTTACATTGAACTTTTATGAGAACACAATGGAATATCACTAACCACTACAATAACTAACAGTAAAAACACTGAAAATTCAAGTGCCGGTGAGTATGCAGGACAACCTGAAATCACTGATATTGCTGGTAGGAATGTAAAATGCTATAGCAATGTTTCTTATAAGGTTAATTGTATACTTACTATAGAATCCAAAAATCCTTCTCCTAGACATTTGACCAAGATAAATGAAAACATATAACTACATAAATATCAGTATATGTATATTTCCAGCAACTTTATTCCTAATACAGGTGTAACTTGTTTTATTGTTCTTAGCTTCTTTGCACTTCACAGATATTGTGCTTTTTACAAATTGAAGGTATGCGGCAACCCTGTGAAAAGAAAGTCTATTGGAACCATTTTTCCAACAGCATGTGCTCATTTCATGTTTCCATGTCAGAATTTTGTAGGAATAGAGTATTTCAAATTAAGGTATGTTTCTTGTTTTCAAGGCTTAATATACTCAGTAGACTACAGTATAGTGTAAACATAACTTTTATATTCATTGGGAAACAAAAAGTTTGTGTGACTTGCTTTATTGCCATATTTGCTTTATTATAATGGTCTGGAACTGAATCCACAATATCTCTGAGGTATACCTGTAGTAAAAATTCGGGGGAAAAATATCTAAATGCCCAACTATAAATGGATGAAAAAATTGTGGTATACAATTATTTAATAAAAAATGGGCTGAACCAACACATGCAACAACATGGCTAAATCTTCAAAGTGAAACTGACCCAAGAGTTCCATAGACAGTTTTGTGGATAAACATAGAAAAGCACCTTTTTGGCTTGAACCTAACATTTGTTTTATCTGAGTTTTTTCCTTAGCAAAGGCCTTCAGGCCTCTCAAAAAAAAAGTACCAGGCTGGGCACGGTGGCTCACGCCTGTAATCCCAGCACTTTGGGAGGCTAAAGTGGGTGGATCAGGAGGTCAGGAGTTCGAGACCAGCCTGACCAACATGGCAAAACCCCATCTCTACTGAAAATACAAAGATTTGCCAGGTGTGGTGGCAAGCACCTGTAATCCCAGCTACTCAGAAGGCTGAGGCAGGAGAATCGTTTGAACCTGGGAGGCAGAGGTTGCAGTGAGGAGAGATCCCACCACTGCACTCCAGCCTGGGCAACAGTGCCAGACTCCATCTCAAAAAAAAAAAAAAAAAAAAAAAAAAAAGGTAGCAAAGAACTGAAACTCACTAGATCACCAGATCCAAATAATGAGATGCTGGACCCCTCATTCATCATAATTGCTTCCTTGGACCTCCCTGGTTCCTGTTTTCTTATGCATTGTTCACTTCTTTCCTGCTATATAAACCCCTAGTTTTAGTTGGTCAGAGAGACGGATATGAGACTGAGCTCCTATCAAGAGATGACAATGTGCTGGCAGCCCTTGCTGGCTCTCAGCGTCTCCTCGGCCTAGGCGTCTGCTCTAGCCACGCTTGAGGAGCCCTTCAGCCTGCCGCTGCACTGTGGGAGCCCCTCTCTGGCCTGGTCAAGGCCAGGGCGGGCTCCCTCTGCTTGCAGGGAGGCGTGGAGGGAGAGGCGCAGGCGGGAACCCGGGCTGCGCAAAGAGCTCAGGGGCCAGCGCGAGTTCTGGGCGGGCGCCGCTCAGCAGGCCCAGCCGGCGCCTCAGAGCGGCTGGCGCCACCAGCCCGGGCAGTGAGGGGCTTAGGACCCGGGCCAGCAGCTGTGGAGGGTGAGCCACGTTCCCCAGCACTGCCAGCCCGCCCATGCCGCGTTGGAATTCTCGCCGGGCCTCAGCCGCCTCCCCGCGGGGCAGGGCTGGGGACCTGTAGCCCCTCATGCTGGAGCCTCTGCCAGCGGTGGCCTCCCGCCAGGCTGGAGCCTTCCCGAAGGGCGCCGCCCCCTGCTCTGCGGGGCCTCGTCCCATGGACAGTCCAAGGGCTGAGAAGTGCTGGCACTGGACACTGGACTGGCTAGCAGTTCCACCCAGCCGCCCCCTTGTGGGATCCACTAGGGGAAGTCAGCTGGGCTCCTGAGTCAAGTGGGGACTTGGAGAACTTTTATGTCTAGCTGGAGGATTGTATGTGCACCAATCAGCACTCTATCTAGCTCCAGGTTTGTGGATGCACCAGTCAGTGCTCTGTATCTGGCTAATCTGGTGGGGACTTGGAGAACTTTTATGTCTAGCTGAAGGATTGTAAATGCACCAGTCAGCACTCTGTGTCTAGCTCAAGGTTTGTAAACACACCAATCAGTGTTCCCTGTCTAGCTAATCTAGTGGGGACTTGGAGAACTTTTGTGTCTAGCTAAAGGATTGTAAATGCACCAATCAGCACTCTGTGTCTAGCTCAGGGATTATAAACGCACCAATCAGCCCTCTGTCAAAATGGACCAACCAGTGCTCTGTAAAATGGACCAATCAGCAGGATGTGGGTGGGGCCAGATAAGGGAATAAAAGCAGGCTTTCCCAGCCAGCAGGGAAAACCTGCTCTGGTCCCCTTTTAAGCTGTGGAGACTGTGTTCTTCCCCTGTTTACAACAAATCTTTCTGCTGCTCACACTTTGGTTCCACGTGGCCTTCATGAGCTGTGAAAGTCTGCAGCTTCACTCCTGAAGCCAGTGAGACCACCAACCCACCAGGAGGAACGAACAACTCCAGATGCACCGCCTTTAAGAGCTGTACACACCACGAAGGTCTGCAGCTTTGTTCTTGAAGTCAGCAAGACCAAGAACCCACCAATTCTGGACACTCTATCTCCTCAGCTGCAGCACCCTATCAAAACCTTCCTTGACAACATTCCTTGTTTGTCATTGGCATTCTGTGCTGCGAGCAACAGAACCCAGACCATACCTCTGATGTATTGGTAACAAAAGCATTATACAAAGTGAAATTTGCCACAAAACGTTTCTACTGATTGATTCCATTTATATTGACATTCTGGGAACCCCATTTAATAGAGAAAAAGGTCAGACCAGTAGCTGCCTAGACCCAGGAGCTTTACTACAAAGAGATATGAAGGAACTTCTTGTGTGATAGAAGCGCTCTGTCTTTTGATGTGGGAATGGTTACTCATCCAATACAGTTGAGCCTTGAACAATGCAGGGATTAGGGACACTGATCCCACCACACAGTCAAAAATCTGTGCATAACGTCCCACAAAACTTAACTACTAATAGCCTCCTGAATGGAAGTTGTACCAGTAACATAAACAATTTTAACACAGATTTTGTATATATGTTATATACTGTAATTTTGTAAAAGTTGAATTGTACTATATAAATTGAACCTCAATATCTTGACTTTAAAACATTTTAAAACTACAAAAAACATTAAGTAGCTATAAAAAGGAATAACAAGGAAGAATATTCTGTTAGTAATAAAAAATGATTGCAGAATTCTGTTGATAACACAGAACTGATATGGATGAAAATTGCGTTTGTAGTTGTATAAGTTAGAAAACCAATTCAATTCTCTCAAAAAACAAAGGAAAGCACAGAAATGATTAGAATGTGACAAAATCTAAGAAATAATAGAAATTAGATATCTAAGATACGTATAGTGGAAGTATTAGAGGAACAAAAGTAAAGGGAGAAGAAGTAATCAAAGTATGGTGAATACCTAAACTCTTCAAATCATAAGGCACAAGTACTGGTCTTGTTTTATTTAAGGAAAGAACATACATATGCTCAAATATACCTGTTGTAAAATTAAAAATAACTACTGGTAACATATCATTGGAAGAAAAAGTGAACATAAAACTTTATCAACACTGCAAAGAAAAGGAAAAAAAGGGGGAATATTAAGAAAGTATAAAAAACACAATGCATTAAATAACGTTAAATAAGACAAGTATATCAGTGATTGATAATATATTTGCTGAAACTAAATTTTACTACTACAAAATAAAAATTTTAAACTAAGTTTAAAACAGAAAAAAAATCTTGCTATATGGCACTATGGGAGATACACTATTAAAATGATATAAAGGAGGGTAAGTTTTTTAATGTGTTTGAAATTTGCAAACTGTTACTAATACAAGCAAAACATTAAAATATATACAGAGGATTTAAATATAACATTTAGCAAAATATATTATTGTTTGGTTTCCCTTAAATAAAGAAGGCATGCTATTTTCAAATAACCACAGACTATTTAGAATCAGGCAATAGCTCATTAAAAAAACTTTAATTATATAAGAAAAAAATAGATATTTTAGAGACCCAAATCTGACCAAAACATAGTATAAACAACAAGAACAACAATGAAACTATTTAAAACCAACTTTAAAATATCCAATCAAAAAAATCTAACAACTAGGAAATTTTAAGACAATTTCTTAGGTCAAAGAAGAAGCCATGATTGAAATGTTATGTATTTAGAAACTACCTGCAATGTGAAAAACATAAAGAATACAACCTCTACAGGCCTAAACCCCTTTGTTAATAAACAAAAATTATTTAAAATGAATATTCTATAAGTCATTTACAAAATGATGCTCTTCTGCATGTTCAATGCTATGTTTTCCTGTTAATGTGCCATACAGAGTATTTCTACAGTTCTTTGCTGTTATCTCTTTCTGTTTTGACTAATTTTCTTTGAGTAAGAAGAGAGCCAGGCCTGGAGTCTTCTGAAAGACAGGACTTCTGGGTTGTTAAAATTGTTCTTCTAAAATCATACACAGAATAGAGGTTGACAAACATAACCCCAGTCCAATTTCTTGTTTGTAGCAGACAGTCATCCAGAATCTCCGGAACTTCAGTGGATTCTTTGGTTCTGGTGTTAAAATACTTCAACTATTCTTGAGAGACAGAGAGAGTAAAATCCTCCACTATAGAAAGATTACAAATAATTAAAATAAATCTACTGACCTGCCTTCTTTGGAAGGCCTCCAGTTATACACATTAGGGGATCTCCAGTCATACACATTATGCTTTTTCTTTTGAAAATATGCATTCAATCATATTTTCTTCTGCATTTATTGTTTCTGAATATATTTCAAGAAGAGATGGAAGGGCCTCAATTCTTACTAGTTTCCTACATAGATGTTCAAAAGAGGAAAGGCACTGAGGTTTTTGGCATAGACCCTAAGTCAGCGTGAATCAATGGCATAGAGTAGTCTGTTAGAAAGCAGTTTTTTAACTTTCCATGTGTCTATACTGGTTTGGTTACGCTTAGGGAGTATGTAGTAGCTAGAATGCTTTATTTTTGTGTTTTGTTTTGTTTTTATGTCAAGTTTTTGGCAGTGTAACAAAGACCATTTTCTGGGAATTTGGGAATGTTTGGAATTTGTAAGAATATTTTGTCTTGTATTTATACTGTATTCTTACAATGAAAGTAAGCAAGAAAAATATTATTAAGAAAATAACGTGGAAGAGAAAATATATTTACTATTCATTAACTGGAAGTAGACCGTTATAAAGGTCTTCATTCTTGTCATCTCCACGTTGAGTACGCTGAGGAGGAGAAAGAAGAGAAGGGGGTCTCACTGTCTCAGCGGTAATACAGGCACAATAACATCTGATTATAAGTGGACTTGCACAGTTTAAATCAATGTTGTTCAATGGTCAACTATATCTATGTCTGTTTATGTTTGCTTCAAAACCTTTAAAATTGCTTATTTTGATAGCACACATTTATTTTTAAAGTAGATATTGCATTAGACCAAATAATATCTCACAATTACAAATTGTATTTGTTGTTGATTTAAAAATGCTAAATAATATCTAATCCCTCTACTTCTCTAGATCACTGACTGCAAAGTCCATAGCCTACAGCTGTAAGATAATTTAAATAAGTAAAATTACTCAGGGAATATTTGGTACTATAGTAAAACGGAACCCACATGGTCCTTGTGAAATTGGAATAGTTGCTACTCAACTCATGACGTTACACGACAATGAGGTCTAGTGTTGCAAGACCTTCGAAGCTAGAAGTCCAGAAATAAAATTAAAACCTGAAGTTTAAATGCCAGACTTTATTTCAACTTTTAAAAAATATTTTATAGACCAAACAAAAAGCATTCAGACAAGATTTGACCTATGACCCAACAGATTACAACCACCATAGATAATCTATACCAAATATCTAACAAAATTATCGTGAGAAAACCTGAACATATAAACCTTATTTTAACTACATAGAAATATACTTAGTGAATTGCATTGTATTTTTACCATCAGATTTTACAAAGAGTTGACATTTGCAAAGTGTAAAGCATATTTAATAGATTGTGTACATCTTCCACCAAATTGTTAAGCTAGGTTCAATATCTGATGATTTATCAGTGCAGTTCACTGTTTTAATAGACTAAATAAGACCATAACAGAAAAAGTCCATGAACATATCAACATAGAAAATACATTAGGCAAAATGCATTCATGATACAAATGCTCAGCAAGCTAAATATAGAAGAAGACATTCTTGGTCTGAAAAAAGGTACCTACAGAAAATTTGCAGCTAACATTACATTTCCTGATGAGAGATCAAATTATTTCCCCCAATAACCAGAAAAATGTAATGAATGTGTTTTGCCTAATCCACTTTCAGCACTCCTATTTAACATCTTACTTGAAGTTTTAGCTAGTGCAATAAGGCAAGAAAAAGATGATTATTTAATGATAATTGGCAATTAATTAATGTATGTAAAACTGATAAAACACAGGAGAAAATCTTTGAAAACTTGAGATAGGCAAAAGTTCATAGATATAATACCAAGTTCTTACAAGAAAGAAAAAAGAGAGAGAGAGAAATTAGATTTCATCAAAATGTAAATACTTTTGCTAAGGACACTGTTAGGGAATCAAAAGCCAACCCACTCACAGACTAGAATAAATTATTTACAAATAGTACACTTGGCAGAGGGCTTACATCCAGAATATATTTTAAAATGTTCTCAAAACTGAACCATAAGAAAACAAGGAACCTATTTAAAAAGCAGACAAAGTCTGAACTAACACTTCATTGGAAAAGCTATTCAGTTGAGAAATTAAGCACATGAAAATAATCAACCTTATTAGCCATTAGGGAAATGCAAATCAAAACCATGAACAGGTAGCACTACACACTTATTACAATGTATAAGAAAAACAAAACCTGACAATGCAAATGATGGCAAGAATATAGAAGAACAGAAACTCATTTATTTCTAGTGGGAATCCAAAATGGTACAGCCACTCTCCAGAAAGTAGTTTGCTGGTTTCTTATAAAATTAAACATACATTTACTATAGCCCATAGCTACCCTACTCTTAGGTATTTACCCTATATAATTAACAAACGTATGTTTATACTAAACCTTTTATTGAATATTTATAGCATCATCATTCATAACCACCAAAATTAGAAACGACCTAATGCACTTCACTGTGTGTATGGATAAACAAAATGAGGTATCAATACAATGAAATTTGACCAATCAATGAAAAGGAATGAACTATTGATACATGCAATGATGTGAGTGGATATTAAATGCATTATGCTAACAGAAAGAATCCAGTCTGGAAAATTTATTTATTGCACAATTCCATTAATTTAAGATTCTAGAAATGGTGAAACTATGGGCACACACAAAAATAACAGAAGTGTGGTTGACAGGATTAGGGGTGAAGGAGGGTTCAACTACAAAGGGAAAGCACCATGGAGTTTATTGTGGTGATGGGACCTTTCTGATCCTGGTTGGTTGTGGTGGTGGTTATGTGAATCTATGTATGTGTTAAAAATCATAGAACTACACTCTAAAATCACAAAATTTTTTATTTCCATAGTATACTACATAATATATGTATACTATGCTATATATACTATATATAAATGTGATAGTATAAAATACTATATTAATATGCTATACATTTATGTACAATTATATGTAAATTAAAGTAAATCTAATTACCAAATAGCTGTCCAGAATAGAGTAGTATTCTTAGCAGTTTTACGAAAGCTTAGACACTTTCTATGTATTACTAAAAATTTTTATCTTAGGCCTAAACCTCAAATCTAATAATTCTAACCTAAGATGGAAAGTTATAAATGTGCAATAAATAGAATAAAATTCAGTTTTAAAATCCTGCAAGTAAAATATCTCAGGTGAAAATCAGAGAGATTAAAATATACATGTAGAGAGATTCTTGGTGTCAGTTTGTATGGAAGGACTATTCTAAAGGTATAGCCACTGCTTGTCCAATATGACAGAAGACTTTTATGGACGTACTCCTGACACTATTAGAAAGAATGACATTTTATATTTGTTTGTTTCCTACTTTTAGTACCTATGAATTCTAATAGTAGAGCTGTCAAACAGATGATATGATAGATTTTTATCCAGCACATCTTTACAAAGTATGTAAATTTTCCTCATATGCGATCTCAGACCATGCATCTTTGACTTACCGTAGTGAGCTTCATGGCAGACTGAATTAAAGCAACTGTACTCACAATCTGTTCAGATTGGAAATGTGTCAAGAGAGTCTTTGGTGGGTTACTGACAATTTGCCAGATTTACTCCAAGCTGACAAGTAATGGCTTAGCTTTCTTGAATGGCTCTCTTAGAGTTGTGCATAATATAATATGGTTACACTCACACACACACACACACACTTTGATTTTGGTAATAAAACTTACACAGTTAAACTTTCAAAGTGTATTTTGTGTAAATCAAAGGTTACCAATGTATGCTTTATAGACTCCTGGTGATGGGGAGGATGTCACAAAATTACCACAAGAGTTCTAACAGTGTGGATATACACCAACCAGAATTCTTGGAGTACAGTGGCGCAATCTTGGCTCACTGCAACTTCTGCCTTGTAGGTTCAAGTGATTCTCATGCCTCAGCCTCCCGAGTAGCTGGGACTACAGGTGTGTGCCACCATACCCAGCTAATTTTTGTGTTTTTAGTAGAGATGGGGTTTTGCCATGTTGGTCAGTCTATGAGGACACATTTTCAAATGCATTTGACAAATTATGTGGCACATAATGACAAAGTACACAAATCTTAATCATTAATTAATTCATAATAGCTTTTTATTATTACATATTTTCCCTAGTAATGAATACTAAAATTGCAATTCCATTATTGTAAGGGTGAAGAAAATATTTTATTTTCAAGGGAGTCATCATGTGTAAGTTCAGAACCACCAGTGTAGACATGTAAATCATGACAGGCATAATTATATTATTTCAATTTTTTGCTGCTTTCCAACACAATCAACTGAGAAACATACAACATCTTTGAGAGAAGTTAATGCTAGTGTTGATATACTTAAGACCTTTTAAAATCTCTCTCTCTATATTGAAATTTTATTGGATTCCTTTTTAAAAATACTGCTTAATACAAACAGGGAAAACTCAATATTACTAGCTGTTAGAACATCAGATACCAGGATCAGCATAGCAAAGTAACAGTTACTCTACTGCGGGAAATAGGAACAGGTGGTCCCTGCAGAGAACATGAACGCCACAACACCAAAGAACTCTCCCCGTCACGCTCCCCTGGTTTCTTCGCTCTTGCTTCATTCTCTCTCAATGACTTTTATTGTGTACCAATTGCAGAATTAGAAATATATTTCCTATTTGAAAATACATTTTAGGCGTGTTTTCCATGATTTGCTGGAACTGGTGCAACCCGTTTAGAGCCTTTAGGATATTACTCTACGAAAAATATTCCCTGAGCAATGTGGATGTTTCTGGTTGGTCAGAGTAAAACTGATTTTACTTGAATCCAAACAATTGATCGCATTATTGCCTGGTTAACTGCTCTGAGCCAGTGCCCATTTGATTAGTCTTCTTAATAAAAATTCACAACCAATTTAATGGGCAGCTTTTCTGACCTATTGGATGGAGTACTGTACTCATGGGGGTGTTATAAGTATTACTCTTCATTGCTCTAGATAATTGGTATCAATGATTGAGATGACAAAACATCATCACAGCAAACGCAAAATATTCTATTAGAAAGTTAATAAGGTAGAATAATCTGAATGAGAAAATAAATGTGTTCATAATTTCTTAGTTGCAGGCTCTTGATAATAAAATGAGAGGTATTTACTTAAGAAAGTAGTGAGGAGCTTCATATGCTGGCAGTCTGAGTTTCATTCTGGGTTACCTTGGCCTGAAGATACACTGAATATCTTGGAGATCTGATACCTGACTTCAGTGTCTTGTCAGTAATAAGGACCGCTACAGGCTGTGGGAACACCACATGCAAGAATGAAAACCACTGAAGCCCCAGTCTGGTTTTGCTAGTTGAGAATTTGGGCTCTAGGTTTTATGTAAAATATGCACATTTTAATTGCTGGGAATGTATACTAATGTATGGGTTAGTACTTTATTAACTCAACAAAGCACAGCAGTCAGCTAGACCTGCCCCATTGACCATGGTGTTTAATGGTGGGTTAAGGCCCATGGGAGGATTTAGCTACATATTTTGAGAGAGGGAAGTAATAGAGACGCCATGGATTTTGAAAGATGAAGGAAAGAAAAGTGGGTACTTCAAGTTTCACAGGTGGAAGAAGAGTAGTTCCCTCTCAAATACAGGGACCTAGAAATAAAATGCCTTGTGTGGGAATAGCTACACTGGCACATAGAAGCATATTCCATCTACAAGCTTCTGCTCTGGGTGCTTGGTGGCACTGAATATCACTGCTGGCTGTGAGCACTAAAATAGTGCCTGACTGATGGGGGGCTAATAGTGGCAATGATGAAGGTTGGACAAAGGAGTCCATTGTGGGCAGCAAAACACATTCCTTTTTCATTTCTCTGGGTCTTGTATAATGCAATGTAAGAGGGGAAGTTTCAATAATGATAATATTGAGATTTTCACAAATTTCAGCAAGAGTAAGGGCTCAGTCAGATCAAATGAAATCAAAATATTTTAAAAGAAATACAACATACGTTTCACATAAAGTGCAGTTACAATAGCGAGAAAACTTAGAGGGTACACAATATGAAAAATATGAGCTTAATTTAAGAGAAGAAGGAGCCTGAATCATAACTCTAAGAAGAATTAAAGCCCAAGAGGCTTATTTCCAACTTCCCTCAGACTAGAAATCTCTTGATCACGTATCGCTAGTCTTTGACCACTGGCACCAAGTAAGACATTTTCTCTTTACAATGTCTTACTTAGTGTAGTGTTTGCAAGCATAAGGGTTAGAGTTAGACAGCCTAGACTTGAATCTTGCCTTGCGACTCTGTTACTTGTGAATTTAAACAAGTTGCTTAACTTCTGCCAAATGAAGATAACAGTAGTACCAAGAGTACTCAGTGCTATGCAGATTAAATGAGTGTCACAAGAGTACCTAGCATGGCAGCACAGAGTGAGCATTCAGTAAATCTAACTATTCTAACTATCATCATTATTTCCATTACCATTAGTCAGGCTTTAAGCCTTTATCACCTAGGAAATCACAAAATTCTAACATCTCCCTGCCTCAGTTGGAGTTCTCTGGTACCTTCCTCATATCAACCTAGAGGGAGGCCCCTAAAATAAGGTTTTTATCATTTTTCCCAGTATTTTAAAGACCTTCACTATCTCTCCATTATCTACATAATCATTTTTTAAAAATTATGTATATTTGTAGCTTACATTTAGCTTTCTAACTGTGTTTCCTTTCCTATATCTTAAGTGAATGGTCTCCTAGGTGTTAGTCTTGCCCTTCACACTTCTGCTTGAGTACTTCAATGATTAAAATATTTGCTGACCTACTGATAAATTCAAATATTTCTTTCAGGAAAAAAAGTTGAGAAAGACACATTTATTTGCTCCACATATTTCTGTGACCGGCATGGTGAAGAAACTTTCACAAATATTGTCCCTATGATCTTATTTAGCCTTCATACAACATAATTCTTCTTGGAAATGGAACCCTGGGTATTTTGAACTCTTGATGATGATGGACTTAAAAGAAAATGGATTAAGCATTAGCAGCATAGCATGCCCTGGGCTATTGATATCTTATTTATGGTGTTACCCGATACCGAAAAACACAAGGTTTGGGAAATAAAAGAGAATGCTACCATTATGTGGTTATCTTAGAACATGGAGCCAGACCATATTGCTATTAATAGGACTGTGGTATATGTAGTGAATATTGCAATCAGGTGGCAGGAAAGGTAAGTAGACCTTAGTTGAGCAAGTGAAAAAACTTGTCTTCTTTGTAAAAAGGAGATCAATTTTGTTCAGACTCTAAGGTGTTGAGATGTTTCCAAGGTGGGCAGAACTTGGATCTAGATCACAGGTAATGTAAGGGGCAAGTCCAGAAAAAATGTGAGGATTTGCCCTAAGCAATTATTATTTTCTTTGTCCTATAGATTTCACTAAAGTCTACTAAACTTGCTGCTTGATCTCTGCTGAGCTGTGTGAAATTGAACAGGGCACTAGTCTCTTCTTTGGCTACCTGGTTGAGCCCATTTATAGCTGACACACTCTCATGACCCCCAGTGCCAGGAAACAGCTGATGTGCTTTATATCCCACTATATTTGCTTTACAAAAATTTTTATAAATGGAATAATACAGAAGGTAGTCTTTTTGTTTTTGATTCCCACTTAATGTTTGCTGGTATTCTTTATATTATCCCACAGGTCTCTGAATTTATGTGAAATTTTCTTCAATCATGACAATACCTTTTGGTAATTATTATGTCCTTTTGGGAATTTATATTTTCTGATTCATTGTTGTCATGCTTGCCTTTAACTCTTCAAATGTGATTTTGCTTTACTTCCTTGAACATATTTATAATAGTTGCTTTGAATTATTTTTCTGACACATTGAGATTCTAGAGACAATCAAAATTAGTCTATTGACTGCTCTTATTTTACCCCTGGGATGGGTTACCCTTTCTTGCTTTTTGTGAGTGCCTTGTAATTTTTGGTTAAAAGCTAAGCATTTAAGGTAATATAATTTAACTTCTCTGAATGCTTATTCCCCCCAGCTCCAGCATTTGTTGCTGCTGTTTTTTGTTTGTTCATCTGTTTAGTAACTTTCCTGGTCTAAATATATGAAATGGTTTGACAACACAAGACAATGTTATAAATTTGGTTTTAAACATTTGTATAATATATAAAGAAATTATAATTCTGAAGGAATTATAAGGGGGGAAACAGCCTTTTGCTTTTATACTTGATATTTATCACTCTGATGCTCCCTGTCCTTTTCTGTGGAACTGGAATAATTTCTCATCATAATGAAGAACTTCTTTAGTATTTCCTGTAGTACAGCCAACTAGCGACAAATTCTTAGTTTTCTTTTGTTAGACCCCCAAGAAGCCTGACTGAGAGGAGGAGCAAGTAAAGAATTATAAATAACATTTAATGAAACTGAAGTTCAGGAGGGCTAGAACAAGAACAGAGTTACAAATAAACAAAGGAAGAACACTTAAGGATATCTAAAACAACACTAAAAAGACTCCTCACAGGTGAACACTATGGGTTTCGAATTAAAAATTCCAGTATATAAATTCAAGTTCTCTGATAAATTAATGGCCTGGAAAATCAAGTGCAGGAAATATCTCTAAGTATAGAGTAAAATGACACAGAGAAATCACTTAGAAAAGGATGAAAAACTTAGAGATGGTTCTAGGAAATCTAATATAAGAAAAAGTGCTCCAGAAGGAGAAAAATGAATAGATATAAGAGGGGTAATCAGAAAACTGTATATACATACAAAAAAATTCATTCAGCAAATAAGAGATCTGTTTTTAAAGATTAAGGAATACTGTATTTTACACCAAAATAAGAACAAAAGCCAACAACCAAGAAGTATTTTGGTAACAATACACACACACACACACACACACACACACACACACAAACACACATTAATGCAGTTCGGACAGAGCAAATTATCCCCGTTTCCTAATAGCAAACTGCCTTTGGGATGTTTGTTGGTAACTATGCAAGTTGGAAGGCAGTGGAATATCATCAACAGACCAGTGAAATAAAAAGTCTTATTTCAGAATCCTGTGCTCAACCAAGATATTATACACTTGACTGTTTTTTATTTTAGATCAATAATATTCAAGAACTTAGCATATTACCCAAGTGGCCACCAAAAGAAAAATATTTGAAAAAGGTTCTAACAGCATTTGCGGCTATAAATCAGGGACCTTGGAAAGAAAGCAGACCCCGGGAATCGAACACGGTGGTGAGCAATCACTAAGAATGCATTTAATGATAAGCACAGACCATCTGGAAATATATAATATGAGTTTAAGAAAAACTATTGAGGCCAAGGTCGGCAGATCAAGAGGTCAGGAGATCAAGACCATCCTGGCTAACATGGTGAAACCCCATCTCTACTAAAAATACAAAAAAATGAGCCTGGCGTGATGGTGGGTGCCTGTAGTCCCAGTTATTCAGGAGGCTGAGGCAGGAGAATGGTGTGAACCCGGGAGGCAGAGCTTGCAGTGAGCCCAGATCACAGCACTGCACTCCAGCCTGGGTGACAGAGTGAGACTCTGTCTCAAAAAAAACAAAAAACAAAAAAACTATTGAAACAGAAGAGGTATACATCAAAGTAAATTCTATTAAGTTCAGAATTATGCCAACAAATCATATAAATGGAGATGTAGAAGAAAACAGGAAAAGTTTTCTAAATGTCTCACTGAAAGGAGGAAAAATGTAGGAGAGAAAAATGCAAATTATGAGAGACATAATATTCCATGTTATGAAAAAGACAGGAAACAAGACAAAGATCGTTAGAAAAATGTACTGTGTGGTAGTTATTTAAAAATAATTTTAAAAGAGATTAATGTCTTAATGTTTAAGGGTGAAAATGAAGTGAAGAACAAGTTATCAGAGTAGTAAAATTAAGGGAAAAGGTAAAATAATCCAAAATTTAAAATCAACATAGAGTAGATGAAAAGATTAGTTATAATACTTTTTTTTACATTTTAATATTGTAGTCAGGATATGACCATACTCAATAAAGATAAAAATTTAAATTAATAATAAAAAGAAATGGCTAAAAGATACAAAGTTTTAGTTATTCAAGATAAATAAGTTCTAGAGATCTACTATACAGCACAGTGCCTATAGCTCATGATATTATATTGTATACTTAAAATTTGCTATGTTGGTGAATCTTATGTTAAGTGCTCTTATCACATATACACAAAAACACCACATCATCATCATCATAAAGGGGATGGGAGAGAACTTTCAGAAAGTGATGCTTATGATCATGGCCTTAATGGTGATGATTGTTTTAAACAGGTTTATACTACCTCCAAACTCCTTTCAACACTTTCCATTAATACATAATGCTTTTTAAATGTCTATCGTATCTTCAATAAAGTGATTTAAGAACAAAATATAAACTTGACTATAATGAAACCTAATAAATTTATTAAGTGTTTAAATGCATTTTCTATATCATAATATAAATTTTAAAAATAACAAAAGTAACTGAAATATGTTAAATATTTTGAAATTAAAAATATTTTCCTAGATTAAACAAGAAGTAAACAAAAAGTACTCATTATCTAGAAACCAATGGATAGAATACTTCGTTAAAAAAAATCTTATGGAATAAAGTAAAGGAGGTGTATCAGGGAATAGTATGATTTTAAGTGCCTGTATTCGTAAAGAAAAGAGAAGAAAACACTATAAAATAGATATCTTTGCAATCTTCATAAAGGAACAAAAAAGAGCAAAAATAGACTAGAAATGAAAAAGGAGATAAGGAACCACTAGAGACGACTACAGACATTACATTGGCAGAAATTTGAGACCTGAAGAAATTACATGCTTGCCTAAAAACATTCTGCCAAAATATCATAACTGATGTTAGAACAAGTGGATAATTTGTGGACGTTAGAGAGATATAAAGTTAACATGAAAAAGGCCACTAGGCAAATGGTTCTGGAGATGAGTTTTATCTAATCTTTAAGAATAAATGACTCTAAGATTATTCAAATCAATAAAGAACAAAGTTCCACATTTGATTTATACAGTCATCATTACAAACAAACCTGAAGAGGAAAAACAAATATGACATTATGGATCAATCTTTTTATTACTAAGGTTATAAAAATTCAAAGGAAAAACTTAGTAAATGAAATCTTGCAATGTATTATAAGAATAATACGCTATGAGCAAGCAGTGTCTCTTAAAGAATGCAAGCGTGGTTCAATATCAGGAAATCCATCAATAAAATCAACTGAATTAGCAAGTTAAAAGAGAAAAAGCATATCATACTACAAAATGCGGTTATTAAATACTGCAGCCATTGCTCATAAAAAATTTAATAAAAAGAAATAAAAGAACAACTTAAATATAATAAAAACTATCAAAAACTGAAGACAAGTATCTAAAATGGTGACACTACAATCATTTTAATTAAAATTAGAAACTATTAAGAATTTCTACTATGATATTAGCGTCGTCTTTGATGCTTTAGAAAATGCGATATACCAAAAAATATACGACATAAATATTTAAAAAGAAGAGCTACTTTTATTTCTTTTTCCTGACATTATTACGTACCTAGAAAGTAAAAAATAATTGAGAAAAATCAGAATTCTTAAGAGAATTTCATAATGTGAAAAAATACAAGATAAATATCCCCAATTAATAACTTTTATATACTCTGGCATAAAGTTTTAAAAGTGAAACTGGAAAGGGTATTCCATTTATAATAGAGACCAAAAACCTTCTATAATATTAAAAATATTAAGAATGTTAATATTCAATAATTAAAATTTAATTAAATTATTAACAAAATTGATAAACAATTAAAATGTAATATTTACAAGTAATATTTTGAATAATTAAAATATTCTTCAAATATTAAGATTAAAATATTAAATGACTTATTTCCGCAATTATATATAAGTTCAATGAAGTGCCAATGAGCATTTGCAGACCCATTTGAAAATGTATAAAATGATTAAAGTTCACAGTGGATAATAAATGTGTTAGAAAAGATAATAAAGTTATGAAGATAAAAAAATTGAGAGCGGACTTGCTTACCAAATATTGGAACGTATTGTATGTTCATCAGATCAGTGTGGAACGGTAGTCACCCTTTATCCACAGTTTCAGTTCCCATGGTTTGTTACCTGCCATCAACCCTGTGCCGAAAATACTACACGAAGAATTCCAGAAATAAACAATGCGTAAGTTTTAACTTGCCTGCAGTTCTGAGTAGTGTGATGAAATCTTGGGCTGTCAGGTTCCGTCCCTCTCAGGACATGAATCTTCCCTTTGTCCAGCACACCCACGCTGTAACAGCTTTCCACCTGTGAGTCACTTAGCCGCCCTTTCCGCAATCACATTGACTTTCTGGTATGGTAGTGCTTGTGTTCAGGGAACACTTATTTTATCTAATAAAAGCCCCGAAGTACAACAGTAGTGTTGCTGGCAATTGAGCTATGCCAAAGAGAAACAGTAAAGTGTTTCCTTCAAGTAAAAAGGTGAAAGTGCTCCACTTAATTAGAAAAGAAAAAAAAAAATTGTATACTGAGGTCGCTAAGATCTATGGTAAGAATGAATCTATCTGTGAAATCACGAAGAAGGAAAAAGAAATTTGTGTTAGTTGTGCTGCTGCACCTCAAAATGCAAAAGTTACAGCCCAATGCATGTCAAGTAGTTAGTTAAGTTGGAAAAAGCACTAAATTTGTGGGTGGAAGACCTGAACAGAAACGTGTATGGATTGATGGCAATCAGGTTTGATACTATCCATGGTTTCAAGCATCCACTGGAGGGGCTGGAACCTATCACCTGTGAATAAGAGGGGAACTACTGTATTAGGATAGCAATAGATAAATACATCAGACCAATAATTCAGAATTACGTCCTATGCTTTTCCTTTTTCTTGTGTTTAAATGTGTGGCAGCTTTCCTTACTCTTTAGTGGTCATTCTCCTGAAAACTAGCTTTGTCTTCATAAATAATGTTGGCACTATTTGCAATTCTACATTCAGGGTTCTCATTTAGGAAGACAAATTCCCCACCCCCACCCCTTCTGTTGAAACCTATGGATCAGTCATGCATAAATATGAGAGGATAAGCCGGGCGCGGTGGCTCAAGCCTGTAATCCCAGCACTTTGGGAGGCTGAGACGGGCGGATCACAAGGTCAGGAGATCGAGACCATCCTGGCTAACACGGTGAAACCCCGTCTCTACTAAAAAATACAAAAAACTAGCCGGGCGAGGTGGCGGGCGCCTGTGGTCCCAGCTACTCCGGAGGCTGAGGCAGGAGAATGGCGTAAACCCGGGAGGCGGAGCTTGCAGTGAGCTGAGATCCAGCCACTGCACTCCAGCCTGGGCGACAGAGCCAGACTCAGTCTCAAAAAAAATAAAATAAAATAAATAAATAAATAAATACAGTCATGCATAAATATGAGAGGATAGGCCGAGCGCAGTGGCCGACGCCTGTAATCCCAGCACTTTGGGAGGCCCAGGCAGGCAGATTGCTTGAGGTCAGGAGTTCAAGATCAGCCTGGTCAACATGGTGAAACCCCGTCTCTACCAAAAATACAAAAATTAGCTGGGTGTGGTGGCATACACCATCAGTCTCCACTACTCCGGAGGCTGAGGCCAGAGAATTGCTTGAACTCAGGAGGCGGAGGTTGCAGTGAGTCCAGATTACCCACTGCATTCCAGCCTGGGTGACAGAGTGAGACTGTCTCAAAAATTAAATAAATAAATAGACAGGCTAACTTAATATCATTGACCTTGAATGTAGGTTTGCAACTTTGAAGTTATAGATTTAAATGCTAAAGAGAAAATACCGATATTCATATGCGTTTGGAGAAAATATATAATTTTAGATTAAGCTTCATTGTTTAGAGCCATACTATCATCAGGATATACGACGTACATCTTTATGGCTAAACAAATAACCTTTCATTAAATCTAAAGTGAGTAGTACCATGCAATCAAGGGCTGTGAAGAGTTTATTTTCTTGGCTCTGTCTGTTATTCTTTTATAGCACATTTGTGTCCAGCTTTATTGTTCAAAACATCTTCAGGAGACATTACTTTAAACAAAATTGATTGTAATATGGTGATTCAAGTTATCTAGCCATTAGATCTATTTTAAAATTTTGTAAAGGAAACACTGTTTTAGCAAAATTAAATAGAGAAAATTGTGGCAAAACATGCAGCAATAATTTATTTTTGCAAAACAAAAAGCGTAGAACTGATCTCTAATTACTAGCCTTTGAGGCATTTACAGCTAAATTAAAATCATCATTAGCTGTTAAGTGTGTTTGCTTTGATTAGTTCCTGTTTTATGAGGTTTTAGGCAGAAGTAATTTGGTGGTATTATTAATGAATTTAATGTTAAGTGGAAAAAAACTTTTGTTATCTGACAAGTACCAGCTCTGGAATTAGCAGTTTAAATTTTGTCAAAAGTCACAGAGATGCTTTCTAACATATTTGCCAGGTATTGAAAATGATTTTCTTTAAGTTATCTTAAAAGCTAGTGTAATGGGAAAAAAGAAATTGCCAGTCTTATTCCCTTAACCATTATATCTCAATGTTACAAAGTAGAAAAGCATAGACTTTTAATACAGTCCTGTTCAAAACCACATTTCACCACTCTGACAATTTGGAACAGTAACTTAGCCATCCTATACTCAATATTCTTCATCTATAAAAATGTGAATATTAACATCTTTTCCAAAAAAGTAGCTTTAAAGATTAAATAAAATAGTGAATGTTAAGTAGCATAGTGGCTGTGGTACATGCACTCAGTAAGAGTTAATCTCTTTTGCCTTTCCTCTCCACTTGATCTTGTGTGTCTAAAGATATTAGAAAACTAATTCCAAGCATCTATCCAAAGATAAACTGAGGGATTTAGCATATTCATGTTATTATTGCACATGAATTTTGGAAAGACAAATAATCTGAGTGTATGTGAGCTTCCTGTTTTAAACAGATAGTGACAGGAAAAATAAAAGTATATTTTCAACAATTTTGTATCAATGGGAAGATGGTTCTTTTTAAATATAATTTTATGATTTCTGAGAGCAGTTGAAAATATTTAAACCCTGTTCGTTTCATTTGCCACTAAAACCAGTAATTAAACTTAATTGCTCCATGGGTCCAGATGTTAAGAGCTACATGGAGTTAGTTAGCACAGAAAGAAACAGAAGTCTTTTTTAAATGGAGGGAGGAATTCAGAGTTGGCCAAGGCTGCATTATTGCATTTTTGTGGCTCCAACACCATCGAAGTGTTTTGTCATACTCTACAAATTTAGTGTCTATGACTCCCATAGATCATCACTATATTCATGAAGGCTAATTCTCAGAATGTTTATATCATATTAGACATTTGTAACTTATTCTAAACGTATTTCCAGCAACTAAATTGCAACCATTGCTATGATTTGAGGGAAATATGGATTTTTGTGTACAGCAATGAGGTAATATTTTGATGCTACAAAATTCTTTCTCTTGGAGCCTTCTAACCTCTCTGCATACTGTGGCATGCTTAATTATAAGACAGAAGTAATCACCCATATTTCCCAAAGTATGCATCAAGCAAAAAGATAAAGGAAAAAAATGCACATTTGTGTTACCATTATTTTGATCTACTTATTTGTGAAAGAGCAGCATGATCAGAAAATGACCAGAAAAAGATTATGGGTAGGAATAAGTCCCAGTATTTCATCATAAGAGATGAATTGCTGTTCATATTTAAATTATGCATCAGGATATGAAAGGTTCCTGCAGGTTCCATAGGACCAGCACTGGTTTGCAAACTGGCCAGGGTAAAATTAATGGCAGGTGGAAACCATTTTATAGCCCTATTGGCATTCATTCTGATATGATACCACTGCCTTTTCGATGAGAAATGTTGAGAAGCAGCTCTCCATCATAAGCTCTGTACAGATTTTACATTAAGTTGTTTTTCATAAAGTTCTTTTTAAAGTTGTTCCTTTATTTGGAAGAGAACAAGCAGTTAAGCTATTGTGGCGACATACAGGTTGGTGTGAGCGTGAAAGCATGGTGTTTGTGTAAAAATGTTTCATTAGAAGGACGTAGTCAGTGGAGTTAATTCACATGCCTTGTACTACTGCTGGACAGAGTTTGCTCTGGTATAACTCAAGAGCTGAAGTTGAGAAATCTCAAGTTATTAAATATTTGAGCCATAAAAGAAATTTTAATGGAAAAACATGAGAGTTGGACTAGAGACCCGCAAATCTGCAATAACAAAGTTATTTTTCCTCCAAGAATGTTTAACAATAATTGTTTTTAAAAGTTGTACGTGTATAAAAACCTAAATATCACTGAGATAAATCTACCATTTGATTAGCAAATTCAACATTTGCTAAATTGCAATCAATCACCAGAACACAAGGATTAGTCCAGTGATTCTTATACAAATTCATTATATGTTTATCACCATTTTCATGATGGAGCATAAAATTGAAATAAGATAGCAAAAAGGCACCAAATCAAAATAAATTACATGGTGATTCACAACAGACTGTGATAAGCAAAAGATAGCAACATCAACTGAGATCTAGCACCTCAGAAAAAGCACTGTTTTGTTTCTCTGCTATGTAACACAGAGGCAGTGCCAGGCAGCCTTAATTATCCATCAAGATCACGTCCTGCCCCTAAGCAGTCTATATGATGCAAACTGATTTCACTAACAAATATTCAATTCACACTTAGACACAAATGCTCCATTCACGGTTTTAAAACTTTCTTAAAGAAGTGACTTTATTGACTAGTCTCTACTGATATTCGTGTGTATGAGTTGCAAGAATCAGGAAAATAAAATCCAGTTATGTTAGAGCATTTCTCATAATTTCCTTGTGAAAGTTCTTTCTCCTTGAAAAGATTTAGTTTTGTTAGTCTATGGACAAATAGACTTGGCCCTCATTGATTTATTCTAAACTAGTCTATATAAAATAGTGATGCACAATTTTTGCTCCTTAGTTCACCTAAAACTGGGTTCTTGTCACACAACCAGGAAAGATTAGGCACACAGACACGTTTAAAGGTGAGGAGAGAGGAATTTATTAAAAGAAAGCTCTCAGTGAAAAAAGAAGAGGTCCTGCTAATAGGCTCCCACCTCATAGATTGAATATCAGGCCACCACACTCACAAGCTGAAGAAGCTAGGCTCCTCCCCACTGCACAAGTTACGAACTGCTCATGACTCCACCATGTTCCCCCAGTGTGAGTGTGGGCATTATTCAGAAAGAATCGGTCGGGAAAGGGTGGGCAAACAGGGGCAGTTCTCCCTCTGAGTTGCCGGTTTCCGGGACCAGGAGTACAGTCTTTCAGCCTTCAGGCTGTTTTAGACTTGACGGTGAGGTTTCCAAGGGGAACCTTGGCTGTCTCCTGTCTCTATCAATAGTATCACAAATCGTGCATTTTTTTTTTCGTTCAAACTTTGGAAAGTAGGTATGATGATCTCTATGTTATAATTAAGCATGCCACAGTTTTCAGAGAGGTTAGAAGACTCCAAGAGAAAGAATTCTGCAGCATCAAAATTTCATCTCATTGTTATACGCAAAAATACATGTTTTCCCCATATCATAGCTATGGTTGAGATTTAATTTTTAACGCTGTAAATATTTTTTGAATAAATCATAAATGTTCAGTATAATATCAACATTCTGAGGGTTAACCTTGATGAACATAGGGATGATTTTTGAGAGTCACAAACACTACATTTGTAGAGTATGACAAATCACTTTGATGGTGTTGGAGCCACAGCATTGCAATGATGTAGCCTTGGTTCCCTCCTCATTCCCTTTTTGATTCTTCTTTCCATTTCAACTATCTCCATGTATCTCTTAACATCTGGACCTGTGGAGCAATTCTAAAGTTTAGTAGAAAACTATGGTAAATACAATACTCTCAGTCAAATGATATTTTTAAAATCCCAAACTCTCTTTTGCCAGTAAATTTTACAGGGATATCATACTTGATGATCGTAATTACAATTGTGAGTCTCTGACAAATCTTGAGGAGTATTTTGAATTAACCAAGGGGAAAGAATTCCTGAATGTTTTCAACTATAATGCTTAATTGTTAGCTCATGTGAAGTTTTGGTTTGGTAACTCTTCATGATAATACTACACTCTCAGTGTAAAGAAAATTTCTTATTTCCTAGCTAATTTATTTCTTCCCTTCATCTTACCATAGAAAACAGTAACAACCAAAAAGCTTTCCTTAACCAAACAAGGCTAAATAAGGTCTATTTTGTTAATTGTTCTAAATTGTCATTCATATGAGTAAAGAATTAACAGGAGTGAGATGTTATATTCTGGGGATATTGTATTTCCTAGACATAAAACAGAAACTGAAATAATATCATAAAAATTAATCACAACAAGCAGTGTTGTATTTTTATGGTTATCATCCTGTACCTCCGAATAACTTTAGTACTGCTGGTTTTGCTTCAGAGCCTTTCAACTCCAGAAGGAAATTGTGTCCTCAAAACTAATGTGTAATATAAGGAAGTCTCAAAGCAGTATGTTACAGACAGAATTAGCCATGTAGACAACATATGCTAGTGACTATATATATGGGAAAATTTAGAAACAATAATTTTAGATCACTTGGAAGTACATAAAATGTAAAACTGTAATGTATCCTATAATTAAATTGTATTTGTTAAATTAATAAGGAAACTTAGTCATGGTCAAATGACTATGTTTTTGTTTAACATGCATAAGAATCAAGATTCAATGAGTAGTTTTTAAAATTAGAATTGTTTTAGCTAATATAGTTTCCTTAGTTCTATTTTTTACTAACACAAATTATCATGGCAAAATACTATTGATCTTTAAAAAACAGCTTGCATAGATTGAGTTATGTCTCATTTATTTGTACGATTCCATATTTCTTTTAAAATTGCAAGGCTTACATAATGGTAATAGGCAAACTTAGTTTTCCATGCATTATCTTATTTTCCCAAGAATTCTATGGGGTTGGCATTCTTATTACCAACTTCATTTTAAATATGAGGTATCTGTGACTCAGAGAGGTTAAGTCAATAGACAGTTTTATCAAAAAGTTGTAGAGTTGGGATTTAAATCATACTGTACTTTTGTAGGTATAACACTTATCAATTAAAATTTGTATGCCTCCCCTTTCTTTCTCTCCCTTGATTTTATTGTATTACATATTTTTTAAACATAGAAAAATAGAAAAATACAGCTACCTATTTCATCCCAACTCTGATTTCACAAATACTGACGTTTTGTCTTGTTTTTGTTGTTGCTGTTGTTTTGTTGTTTGCCTTTTGGAAGTAAAATATACTAAATGGAGCTAAGTCAAGCGGCAACAGAAAATGGTGTGAAGCCGCTCATCTCTTGTCTCTCTGTTCCCACAGCTACAATCCTCTGCTAGTTTCTTAGACTCTTTCTTCTGGACTACATCAACAAACTCATGTGCACTCTCCCTTGCTCCAGTCTGCCTTTGATCAAGTCTGTTGCTTATACAACTGGTATGATAATATTCTCCAAACATTGCATTCCTCCTGTCAACCTTCTTTTCAATAATACACAGAGCCTCATTGTTATCTGTGTTATCAAACATTTAGCACTCAAAAACTCATGTCACAGGGGTCCTTTATTTATTTTATTTTTTTAACACTTCTCCCCTATAGACCCTTCCATTTTACATGGTATAGTGTCCCCTTATACCTTACAACATCCCATGGCTTCATCTGGTTTGTGGTTGTGGTTTTGGTTTTGACCAAACCATGCTCTTGGTTTTCTTGACAACTTTATTAAAACTAAGCCTCTTTCAGAAGGTATTATCTCCTTCACTCCATTGTTTCTCTTCTGGGTATGGCTTTAGTATTCACGGATTTAGTTTGTAAAAATGCATACCATTTAACACTTTTCTTGGTTCTGATACCTCTTGGTTCAAGATGGTGGCCTGAGAATATTTATATGCCTCCCGGCTCTTAAAAAATATCACTGGAATGAAAATAAAGGTATACAAAAGTGAACCAACCCATAATAGCAAGACAATAGGAGTAAGGGCCAACAGTGAACTAAAGCTATTAATACAATTCTGGCAGACAAAAAGCAGATGTGTGTGGTGACGAGGGAAACAAAGCAGAAATAACCACAAGCCAGAATAACAGAAACTCTGTTTAAAAAGCCATATCTGGGGCAATTTTCTAGGGGTTCCAGGAAGTAACGCCGCATAGCGTCAGCAGGTACTCCAAAGGAGCACTTCTCAGTGAAGCAAAAGAGTGGTATAATGATTTGGTGACACTCATGACGTGTCAGCCCCACCAAGGCCCCATCAATGTAGCATGAGCGCAAGCTTGAAATTTGTAACATGCGATGAAAACTGGAGGAGCATCCCTAAAATATATGAACCAATCTACCTAGAAATAGCCAGAAATCTGGTGAGTTGAACCTACCAGAGTACAGGCCTTCTTATTCTGTTTTGAAGTGCTCCTGCTTGCACCTGCAAGCTTCCATGTGTCATGTCTTAAAGTAAAATAAGCCAATTGATATAGTCAACATGTACCCAAACAGTCAAAGAAGATTATAGCCATAAAATAGAAACAGACTTCTATGACAAAAAGGAAAGATCATAGAACAAGTAAAAGCTTTTAAAAATTAAAATATATATATAACTCTGAGGAATTTAAAAAATTATGGTAGTGTCCAGAGCTATGAGTGATGTTATCTTCAGATTTTTAAACACAAACATGCAGATTGAAAATATCAAAAGAAATTGAGTGCTTTGAGGCAAAATTGAGTAAAAAAGGGATGGAGAATTGCATAAAAGAAATGAGATAAAGGTCTTTGGATTAAAAGGCTGTAGCTAAACAGAATAAAAAACAAAATCCATTCTCAGAAGTATTTTTGTGAAATTTCAGATTCCCAAGGATAAAGAGCAGATTCCATAAGTTTTCTGGAAGGAAAAAAAAAATAAAATGAACAAATAAAAGATTTTATACAAAAGAATACTCAAATGGGCAACAGAGTTCTCATCAGCCATAGTTGTTGCCAGAAGGGAATGGTGTCATGTTTTCACAGAAAGGGAAGACTGCTGTGTGGCCCTCACCTGAACTCCCGTCTTAGTTTATATAGTTTATGGGACCTCATATGTGGTTAATATTTGTTAACTTGACCAAGACAATGAAGATAAAGGAGAAATTTCTCCCACCAGAATAACCCTTCAGCTCCTCTGTCTAAAACACCACCGCATTTGTTAGTAGGGTTTGGAATCAGCACCACTGATTTCCTTCATTTGGACTACTCTTTTTAAACATAGCAATGCGGTCAGGTGCAGTGGCTCATGCCTGTAATCCCAGCACTTTGGGAGGCCGAGGCGGGCGGATTATCTTAGGTCAGGAGTTTGAGGCCAGCCTAGCCAACATGGTGAAACCCCGTCTCTACTAAAAATACAAAGATTTGCTGGGTGTGATGGCACACGCCTGTAATCCCAGCTGCTTGGGAGGCTAAGGCAGGAGAATTGCTTGAACCTGGGAGATGGAGGTTGCAGAGATTGTGCCACTGCACCACTCCAGCCTGGCCAACAGAGTGAGACTCTGTCTCAAAAAAAAAAAAAAAACAAAAAACAAAAAAAACTTAGCAATGCCCCAATGCACCTTGGGGATCTTTTCCTCTCAGCATATAGAGCTGGACCCCAATCTTTTTATTTCCAACTTTGTTGTGATACAATTGCCATACCATATAGTTCTTTTTTTTTTAATTTGAGACGGAGTCTCGCTCTGTCGCCCAGGCTGGAGTGCAGTGGCCGGCTCTCAGCTCACTGCAATTTCCGCCTCCCGGGATTACGCCATTCTCCTGCCTCAGCCTTCCGAGTAGCTGGGACTACAGGCGCCCGCCACCTTGCCTGGCTAGTTTTTTGAATTTTTTTAGTAGAAACGGGATTTCACCGTGTTAGCCAGGATCGTCTCGATCTCCTGACCTCGTCACCGTCTCGGCCTCCCAAAGTGCTGGGATTACAGGCTTGAGCCACCGCGCCCGGCCCATATAGTTCTTTGATATAAAATTAAACCATTTTTTTCCAACTTTGTTGTGATACAATTGCCATACCATATAGTTCTTTAATTTAATATAAAATTAAACCATTTTTAGTATAATATCAGATAGGTGCTACCATCACCACAGTCAATTTTAGAACATCTTCACCACCTCAAAATGAAACCCCATATGATTTAGCTAACAGCCCCTTATCCCTAGTTCTCCCCACCATAACCCTAAGCAAACACTTACCTATTTTCTGTCTCATAGGTTGCTTTATTCATATGAATGAGATCATACGATATGTGGCCTTTGTAACTAACTTCTTTCATGTAGCATGTTTTCAAGGTTCATCCAAGTTGTAGCACTATCAGCACCCCATTTCTTTTCATGGCTGCATAATATCCCATTGTATGAATATGCCATATTTTGTTTACTCATCCACCAGTTAAACATTTAGAATACTTCTACCTTTTGACTATTAAGAGTAATGTTGCTATGAACATTCATGTACAAGGTTTTGTGTGAACATATGTTTTCATTTATTTTGGTATATACCTGAGAGTGGAATTGCTGGGTCACATGGTAACTGCATATTTAATCATTTGAACAACTGCCAGACTGTTTCCCAAAGCAATGGTATCACTTTACATTCACACTAGCAGGGTCAGTGTATGAGGGTTTCTATTTCTCCACATCCTTGCCAGCACTTGTTACCTGTTTTTTTGGTTCTAGCCCTATTAGTGTATATGAAGTACTACTTCATGGTGGTTTTCATTTGCAATTATTTGATTAATAATGATATCAAGCATTTTTTCATGTGTTTCTTGGTCATTTGAACATCTTTCTTGGACAAATATCTATTTTTATCCCTTGGCCATTTTTAAGTTGGGTTATTTATCTTGTTATTATTGAGTTGTAAGAGTTTATAGATTCTGACCTAATATCATTGGGTAGTCATTATCCAGACTCCTACATGGTTCCAATACTGAGGCTTTTTGCAATGCTGTAACCTACATTCTTTATTTTCAGTTAACAGTCTGTGTATGACTGCAGGTTTCTGATATCATGTTAGTTTACTTTATATGAAATTCTGTAGATCTTTGATATTCGTGAAGGACATATCTTGAGACCATATTGAACCCATGAGTTTCTATAGGCAGAAACGTTTAAAATCTTGACATTTTCTCAAATCACATTTCAGCATGGAGTCCTGCATTTGTTGGGATATCATCAGCCCAGAAGTTAATTGTCTATTAGTGAATTGTTATTCATCACTAGCAGAGAAAATGTACACTGATAGGGAAGTCACTGACATTTTTATTAATTGCCTTTTAAAAATTTATGTAAAGCATGTATAGTGGACTCACTCATGTCATATATCAGGTTAATTTAAATAGTGAATTATTGAAATATTTTTTGTGGTTATTTCCTTGACCTTCTTAGATTTTTTAGTGTTACTTTATTTCTCTCACAACACTGGCAGCTATTTATTTTTGTGATCACTTTTCAGTGACACACACACACAATAACAAAAGTCACCTTATGTATGCATGCTGAGGATTATAGAATCAAAAACCTACACAGGGATGTGGATGTTGACTATTTAGGTTTCCTTGTGCACTCTTCTTACCCCTTAGCTTATTTGCATCTGTACAGCAGCCTTACAACCTGTGCAATTCAAAATTTTCAATTGGAAAAATTACCTATCACTGCATGTCATGCGCTTTTGAATTTGCTCTAAAATAGTCAATATGGTAGATGTAAAATCTATTCACCCTAAAGATCTTTTGAATAAAAGTCTAGGAAGAGTGAGAAATAATACTGCCTTACTTTCCCTCATTCAGAGTTGTTTAGTAAGCAGAACTTTTCCACAGAAAGTGATCAAGATGGTGAAGTTCTGAAAATCAAGAGAAATAGTTGAAGGATCTGGGATAAGATTATCCAAAGAGATCTGAAAACTCTTCAAATAGAAAAAGTACTTCCATATGGAAAAATGATTATAGCTTGCTAGTTTAACCACAGAGGGTAGAACTAGGACAGACAAATATAACTTTTGGAGAATTCAGTTCAAAGAAGTACTTTCTAAGAATTAGAACTGAACATTCTTGGAATAGGATGTCATAATAGGTAGAGCATTTTTATCAACTTGGACATATTCAACTTGAAGTTGGTCAATCCCTTTATCAGATAATGGTTGTGGTACTGAGGCAGTGTTAGAATAGATATCCTTCCAGGTTTTTCTCATACCACAGATTCTATTCTAAGTTCATACAAGCTATAAAACATTTAGGACTTAATTTAATAATTACCAGAGGGCTGAATGTTATTCTTCTGTAATGACATTAAAATTTTACTGTAGCAAGAAATATTAGAATTTATATTCTAATCTCCTGGTCCCTTCTGACTTTAGAATGTTATTGGTAAGAGGGGAGGGGATAGTTTTGCTATTCATCATTCTAGAGAGGCAAAATTAAGCTATAATTATCTTAAAATGTTTCTGCAAAATGTAATTTTCTATGATGTTCATCATGTAGTAAAATTGATTTTTACAAAATATATAGTATATGTAACCAGTATCAACAAATTAAATGGTGTTCTAATCTAAATAGGAATAAATACACATTTCAAACATTCAAACTATTTTAAAATATGATAAATACAATTCACCAAAAATAAATTTATAAAAGCATACATGGTTGAAAAATTTAAAAGTTTTGTATATAAGCTACTCATTCTCTTATTTTATTTGCCAAGTACTGGATATACATATTACTACATTACTCCCAAATATTAAAGGGCTGGTCAATATCTTCGGTCTTAGAGTTTTAGTATACATAGAATAGATAATTTAAAAAATGATAATTATCTTTCCCTTACAATCCTATGATTATGCCCCTAGAAATGGACCGTAAATATCAGGTTGGCACTGTTAAGAATAGAGATACCCAGATACCCTATTTCCAGATAACTAAGTCCTTACTATTTGTTGAGCTGTAAGTCTTGTGTGACAGATGGTGTAAGAAGAGAGGGAAGAAGATGAATGTTTACATTAAAAATCCATGGGATAACACTTAGGTAATTGTAGGAACTCAGACAACTCATAAAACATCTCTAAACTTCAGTTTCCTACTCTCTGGTAAGGATATAGTACTCACTATATATAGCCTATGATAATTACAACAATCTTATGGCAAGTACCATTATATCCACATTGCATATAATAAAATTTTACCAGTGTGCTAGACAAAATTGCAGGAACTTTTACTCAGTGGTTGCTTTTATTGTAGTAGTTGACCCTTAAACAGCATGGATTGGAACCACACAGGTTCACTTATACATGACTTTCTTCAATAACTATATTGGAAATATTTTGGAGATTTTTGATAACTTGAAAAATCCTGCAGATGAATCATATAGCCTAAGAATACAACAAAAAGTTAAGAAAAAGTTAGGTATGTCATGAATGTATAAAATATATGTAGATATGAGCCTACATATATTTTTACTACCATAAAGTACACACAAATCTATTATAAAAAGTAAAAATTTATCGTAACTTATGCACACAAATATTTACACATTATACATGGTGCTGTTCACAGTACAGAGAAATGTAAACAAATGTAAAGATGCGGTATTAAATTATAACTGCATAAAATTAACTGTAGTACATACGGTAAATCTAGAAACCCCTTGTTGCTGTCGCAGTGAGCTCAAGTGTTTCAAGCATCCACTTAAAATGCCCGTGTGACATAATCATCTCCCTATGAGCAGTTTGTCTCTCCAGTAAATTGCCTATTGCAATATAAAGTGATCTCTCTTGGTTCTTGTGTATTTTTCATAGTGTTTAGTATAATACTGTAAACCTTGAATTGTACCATGTGATCCACATGAAGTGTCACTAGTGACGCTGGAAGTGCTCCCAAAAATCAGAGAAAAGCTGTGACCCTACAAGAAAAAGTTGAATTTCTTGATGTGTATTATAGATTTAGATCTGCAATTGCAGTCACTTGCCATGTCAAGATAAATGAGTCTAGCCTAAGGACCATTGTAAAAAATAAAAGGAACCTGTGAAGCTGTCACTGTAGCTATGACAGTAGGTGCAAAACACTTGTACTTTTTGTGAAATATCTTTTTATCTTGTATTGAAAATGCAGTTTTTACATGGGTGCAGATTTGCAATAAGAAACGCCTCTCTAGACTAATGTGATTTGAGAAAAAGTGAAGTCATCATATTACAACCTAAAGCAAAAGGAAGGTGAAGAATCTAAAGCTGAATAATCTAATGCCAGCAAAGGATGGTTTGATCATTTGGCTTAAAACATGTCAAGATCACAGCAAAAGTAGCTTCTGGCAGCAGATGAGTTCCCAGGTGCCAGTAAGAATATCACTGAAAAGAAAGGACATTGGCCTAAACAGGCTTTTTTCTTTTCTTTTCTTTTCTTTTCTTTTCTTTTCTTTTCTTTTTTCTTTTCTTTTTCTTTTTTTCTTTTTTTTTTTTGAGATGGAGTCCTGCTCTGTTGCCCAGGCTGGAGTGCAGTGGCATGATCTCGGGTCATTGCAACCTCTGCCTCCTGGGTTCAAGTGATTCTCCTGCCTCAGCCTCCTGAGTAGCTGGGACTACAGTCGCCTGCCACCAAGCTGGACTAATTTTTGTATTTTTGGTAAGAGACGGGGTTTCACCATATCAGCTAGGCTAGTCTCAAATTGCTGACCTTGTGATCTGCTCCCCCTTGGCCTCCAAGGGGGGGCAGTCCTAGCTCATGCTGGGATTACAGGCATGAGCCACTGCACCTGGCTTAAACAGGCTTTCAATACAGACAAAAATGCCCCATTCTAAAAAAAAAAAAAAAAAAAAAAAAAATTAGCCAGAAAGCACATTTAATAGCAAGGAAGAGAAGAGAGCATCACAATATAAGGCAGGAAAGAGCCTAACTCTAAAAATATATCCTAACTCTATTTTTTGGGGCAGCACATGCAGTCAGGTTTATGATCAGGACGGCCCTTATCTATAAAGCCATCAACTCCGGAGCCATGAAGGGAAAGATAAACACCAGCTGCTAGTATTTTGGTTATATAATCAGAGGGCTGAAAAATTAGAACACTTTTTCTGGATTGGTTGCATATATGCTTTGTCCCTAAAATCAGGAAGAATGTTTCCAATAAGTGACTGCTTTTTAATATTTTTGGATATTGGATAACGCCCCAGTCACCCAGAATTCTGTGAATTCAATACTGACAGCATTAAGTGGTCTACTTGTCTCCAAACACAACATCTCTAATCCAGACCTATGCACAGTATTATATGGAAAGGATTGCCAATGCTACAGAAGAACAGTCTGATGAGATAACATCGTGAAAGTCTGGAAGGATTGCACCATTGAAGATGCCAGAATTTTTATGGAAAAAGCCATAAAAGCCATCAAGCCCCAAACAATAAATTCCTGCTGGAGAAAACTGTGTCTACATGTTGTACATGACTTCTGCAGGATTTGCAACAGTCAATCAATAAAATAATGAGAGAGATTTATGGAAATGACAAAAAAAAAAGATGGTGGCAGTGGTGGTGAAGAGTTTCATGATGTGACTCTTCAAGAAATCCAAGAGCTAACAGACACCGGACCAGAGTAATTAACAGAAAACAAGTTGACAGAGATGAGTGCTTCCAAACTAGTGCCAGATTATGAGGAAGAAGACATAGAAGCGAACTGACATTAGACAATCTGGCAGAAAAGTTCTGATTATTAAAGACTGCTTTTGACTTATGACAAGAAATCTTGGATGACATTGGCACTGAAACTAAATGATGTAAGAAGGATTGATACTATGTAGAAACACTTTTGGAGAAATGAAAAAGCAAAAATATCAGACAGAAATTATACTACATTTCCGTAAAGTTACACCGAATGTGCTTGCCTCTCCTGCCTCTGCTTCTACCTCCTCTGTGTCTTCCTCTGCCACCCCTGAGACAGCAAGATAACCCTTCCTTTTCTATCTCCTCCTCAGTCTACTCAGTGTGAAAACAATGAGGATGAAGACCTTTAAGATCCATTTCCACATAATGAATTGTAAAATATATTTTGTCTTTCTTACAATTTTTTAAATAATATTTTCCTTTCTCTAGCTCACTTTATTATGAGATACAGTATAACATATATATTTAAGTAAGCTAGATAAATATATATATTATATAATTTATACAAATTTATATAATTTAAAAATGTAAATATAATTTATATAAATATTTATATTTATATTTATCTAGCTCACCTTATTATGAGAATACAGTATAATATGTATCTTGCATATAACATATAAGATATATGAGAATCAACTCTTCGTATTGGCAAAACTTTAGATCAACAGTAGACTATTAAGATTTGTGGGGAGTCAAAGTTTATATGTGGATTTTTAATTGCATGGAGTGGGTCAGCATCCCAACCCTCATGTTGCTCAAGAGTCAACTACGTTGATATTATTATTTTTATTATTATTATTATTATTTGAGACAGAGTCTCGTTCTATCACCCAGGCTGGAGTGCAGTGGCGTGATCTTGGCTCACTGCAAGCTCTGCCTCCCAGGTTCACACCATTCTCCTGCCTCAGCCTCCTGAGTAGCCAGGACTATAGGCACCTGCCCCCACGCCCAGCTAATTTTTTGTATTTTTAGTAGAGACAGGGTTTCACCGTGTTAGCCAGGATGGTCTCGATCTCCTGACCTTGTGATCCGCCCACCTCGGCCTCCCAAAGTGCTGGGATTACAGGCGCGAGCCACCGCGCTTGGCATATTAATTACGTTTAAAGAGTCTGCAGTGGGAGTTGATTGCCTCTGTCAACTGCCAGATCTCAAGCCCACTACACTGCAGTAGATATTTAAGACTTCAGAGATAACTCACATTGGTCATACTAATTTTTCTATTGTAAATAGGATTGTTTGGGAAAGAATTTTGATAAAACCTATCTTAGCCAATTAGTACCAGCTTTTGAATGTTAATGCCCACATATAAAGAAGTAATATGTCTCCAAGTCTATATTTCTTTTAGAAAGTAAGTGAGGCAGGTCGGGCACAGTGGCTCACACCTGTAATTCCAGCAATTTGGGAAGCCAAGGTGGGTAGATCACTTTAGGTCAGGAGTTCCAGACTAGCCTGGCCAATATGGAGACAGCCCATCTTTACTAAAAATATAAAAAATTAGCCAGGTGTGGTGCCTCATGCCTGTAATCCTGGCATTTTGGGAGGCCGAGCAGTTGGATCACTTCAATTCAGGAGTTCAAGACCAGCCTGGCCAACATCGGAAAATCCCGTCTCTACTAAAAAAACAAAAAATTAGCCAGGTGTGGTGGCACACGCCTGTAGTCCCAGCTACTCAGGAGGCTAAGGCATGAAAATCGCTTGGACTCAGAAGTCAGAGGTTGCAGTGAGCTGAGATTGCACCATTGTACTCCAGACTGGGTGACAGAGCAAGGAAGGTTCTGTCTTAAAAGAGAAAGTAAGTGAATCTCCCACCCTGAATCCTGGTGTTAATTATTGACTCTACTATGTAAGAAATAATACTACATTATTTTATGATGTCGTACTTCTGCTAATAAACTGCAATAAAAATTGCTATGTTTTATGCATATAATATATAATATAATATGATCCTTACTCTCAAGAATCTTACAAAGAATTACAAAAAAGTATCAACTTATAATTCCATTTAATTGTCTACTAGATGTAGTTAAGAACTGCCATTTTTGGTACTCAGGACTTAGCTACTCTTGGTGAATTAAAAAAAAAAAAATTTAACTTACTCTTTCTCTTATATTTCTCATTTTCTTTGTAGTTTCCAGCCAACTCACTCCTCATGTTTTGTTTTGTTTTGCTTTTCTTTTTGTTAAGTTTTATCTTATAGTCATATACTGTAATTCCTGTGTTGTTTTATAATGCATATTCCTACTGTATCACAGAGAAAGTGGATTAATTATGTTGCAACAAGCTAAGGCACCACTTTTGGGATGAGTTTTCGTGCTAGGTACATTTCATAGTTCTACACATAGCTGGTTGCCTTTGAGTGCCCATTCCTGACTGACCCAATGGGTATCTGGATGATAGTGCTGGCCCAACATGAAGCATGGGAATCTACAGCTGCTTTTTTCCTGAAGAGCACCATAGATGTCAGGTGCCTAGTGCACCTCTCTAGCTTAGATCCCAGTTAGTCAAGACTTTGGGCTCTCTTTTGTACTGATCCAGTTCCTTTTCCTCTACTCTGGCACATGATTCCTGCAAATACTTGCCAGTGTATCCAAGATATAAAATGCTTTTAGAAAAAAAAAAAAAAAAAGCACACACACACACACACACAACTGTGTAAATTGGTTGGTTTTGAGAATTTACTATTGTCGATCTAATATGGACACACAAATTGCTTTGACGTTCTTTAATACCAGCACCTTCACTGAAATTAATACAAACTTTCTATAATTTTCTTTCAATCCCTTGACACTCTCTTACACTGACTTTTCTAACATTCTGCCTCTCCTCCCCAACAAATCTGTTGAGTCTACACATGTACTTCTCCCTTCTGTCCAGTCTCAGAAGTGTCCTCTATCAAGGAATAACACCCATCTTCAACTGCACTTTATCCCCATATTCTTTCTCATATCCTTTGGACCTCTCTCCATTAATTATTCTCATTCTACCTGTATTTCCAGCCCTTTTGCTTCAACTGACCCCTGACCTTCAATGAGAATGAACACCGGATCTGTCTCATTTTTGTCTCTCTTCTCTATGTAGAAAATTTATTGAAGGCATAGCCTAATCTCATAACTGATCTCTTTCTACCTTTCTTATTATAATGTTGCATCAATATTTATTCTTCCACATTTTATTTTGCAAATCCAGTGGTCTCCAAGTTCTCATACTACTTGGCTTCTGCTGCATTTGTCATATTGGTTCTCTTTCAGTCTTCTCTGCTATGTTCCTTGCTCTCTTTTTACACTTTTCTCATTCGGGTGAACATTCTCCGTCCTTTGACTAATCCTTGAAACAAGGTTATTCTTCAGTGTTCCACTGTGAGCCCATGTCCCTCTATAGTTCCTCTCTGGGTGATTTCCCCTGCTCATATTATCAAGTCTACAGTAGTATCTGAAATACTCATCTCTAGACAAAATTTATTTGAAATCCAGACATGAATATCCAATGCTTTGTTAGGCAGCTCCATCTGGATTTCTCACATATAACTAAATTCAGTAAATTCAAAATTTGCATCTCTACCATGTGCCTAACTCTGCTCTTCTAGATTTCATCACTTTCTTAGGCCTCTAAGTGGAAAATCTATAAGTCATACTTCCATAACTCCAAGTATGGTCTCTTTATCCCCTCCAGCACAAGATATTTGCTACGAGAAACATAAATTTTAGATTTCTGCTGTTTTGAAATCCTAAATAAATTCAAAAAAAATGTCAATTTTATCAAAGAAAAAAGAAAAGTGAGATAATAGATTGAATATTTGGAAGACCTGTCAGATCAATTGAAAGAATTGGGGGAATTAATAACCCTACAAGATAATTTAAATGGGACTAGAAGTGATTAAAAAAAAAAAAAAAATCAACATTACCTCCAAATTGACAATGTAATGTGCATACTTCTGAAGCTTTCCATAAATAAAGTTAGAAAAATTAATTCTCAGAACAGAAAAATTATTAAAAAACAAAACAGAATAAAAACTTTCTTGAACTAAAGAGTAGCATCAGTGAGGATATTATGAACCAGAAAAATTAAAAAAGAGAACAAAAACACATTTAAACATGTACTTTTTTAAAAAAAAATTAAAGATGAATGTATACTTTGCATCCAAACAGAAACAAAGTTAGAAAAACATTTAAAGAAAAAAATGAGGAATATATTATTATTTTTACAGCATGTAAAGGTAGATAGTGCATGGCAACTATAATAATATTTATTATAAAAATAGCAAACATTTATTAATTTTTTTCAGAACTGGGCTATGTATTTACAGGTATTATTTTATTCAATCCTCAAAACAACTGTAAGTTATAGACATTATTATTAGTCACATTCTACAGATGAGTAAACTCAGACTTAGAGAAGTAATATGTTTAGTGTCTCCAAACTAGTGATTATGACAGTAGGGACTTGAACTGTCCTTTGATGCCAATCAGTAATGTCAGCATCATACAGTGGTTTTAAAGATGTGGTCACAAACCATCTACATTAGAATTATACAGACTCCTACCAGAATTCTGCATTTTAAGAAAATGACCCTGGTGATCATTTTTCGACATTTTTATACAAAATGCTATACTTCCTATGTGCTGTAGTTGCCTACGCAGTAAAATTACATGATATAGTATTATACATTATACTACAAGCTTAATGTAGCTTAATGTAGCTTAATGAGAGAAATCATGATCCAAGTATTGTCAATCATAAATACAGTCATAGTAAACACATTATATAATACCTCTATTTAAAGAGTCAGGAAGTAAATGACCTAAAATACTTTTCTTGAAAAATGTATTTGATGACGTATTTCAGCCACCAGAAAGATGAATAAAATAAAGTATCCAAGACTGAGGAAGTAGCAAGTAGCAGTGTGGAAGATTGGTGGCTACTTAACCTCGCTATATTCACTTTTCTTATTTTTGAAATGAGAATAAGATGTCCTATGTCATACAATTGTTATGGCATTTAAATAAGATAACTCATAATATGCCTAGCACAGTAAAGGGCACACTTAAAAACAAAAACTTTATTTTAGAGTCTTATCTTTCAAAATGTAAGAGAAAGCATTCCAAATGAATGCAAATTTTAAGGCGGTTGGACCTTGAGAGAATAGTCATCTGTAGAAAGATTATTTAGCATGATGATCTGAATTAACATCAGGCCTGGAGTTAAAGAGGAATGTTTGTATTGAATTAAGCAATTGTTACTCAAATTTCTCTCAACAGATGTGTGTCTTGGGAAAAAGAAGGGCTGTTAACACAACTAAGGGTTTCACTGATTCCCCAGTGAAGCAACTTCATGGGAGAACCCCTCTAAGAGATTTCCTGTCTGCTTTCACAGAAGACACTTCTCACTGTCATGCACCAGGAGGACTGAATGTCTCTGTGGCCTGGAGGCAGTTATACATAGCAGCAGCAGCAGCAGCAGCAGCAAAAGTTAACAGAGCCAGAGTCTGTCTTCAAAGAGCAGTCAGTAGAGATGAAGAGTAGATTACTGATTCCATAGTACATGTCAGATACTGCCTAGGGACTTCCTAAGTAGAGGTCAAGGTCCCACTGTTATACAGGTAGAGGTTAATGAGCTAGCAAATTAGGATATTAATATTAATGGAGCATCTTTAGTACCCACAGGCTAATGAAGTCTGGGGTCATTTGGGTTATATTAACATGAAACAAAGTGGAATTTTAGGCCAAAAGCATTTACCAGAATAAAGGGAGCAATTTTCCTGATTAAAGGAGATAAAATCTGTAGTTGTTGCTTGAGATAAATAACATAATATTAAAATATATAACCAAACACTAGTGAAAATATAAGGAGCAAAAAATGCAATGGGTGTTTCTCAGTGTTTGACAGAAAAAGAAAAATTTTAAATAATTTTACATAATCTGAATAATATATTTATGAGATTATATATAAAGGGTATATAGGTGTACATATGTTGATATATATACACACGTATATGTATGTATATGTGTGCGTATACTAACATGTTCTTGCTTTTAGTAAAGTTGGCAATTTAAAAATAAAATAAAAATACAATAGATTCCCAACAAATGAGAAATTCTCCAAAGGAAAAATTACAGGCCATATTCAATGAGGAAATAAATTATATATAAAGTTAATAACAAAAAAATAAAGAATTTTCTAAGCACTTGGATGTAAAGAATATCAGAAAGTAACAGTAGTGAGAAGAGTCCATATTAAAATCCTAAGAGAAACATATGTACTAATAGGAAAGTACCCTTAAAAACCTTTTTACTAAGCGTTTTAGTATTTAGACAACTAAGAAAAAAATACTGAGTCAGTTTGTGTATTAGAAAGGAATTAATAAAATAAATTGAAATATTAAAAAGAAAGCAATTAGTAGTGCTAAAAAATTAATGATTTAGAATATAAGAGACTAACTGATTAATAAATCCTAAAGCACTTTGTTTGAAAACTACAAAACTAAACAGATAAAGGTAAATGTGTTATATAAGTAACAGAAAACAAACACAGGTGTAGAAAAAATATGAATTAGTAGATAATTATAAGATAAATATATAAAACTCTATCCTAATATATAAGAAAGTATTCATGAAATGGATGATTTCACATTAAAATGCATTAATTCTAAAAAACCAACTAAGATTGAGAAAAACTTGAATGGAACATTACTATGTTGTTACTTTAAAAGAAAAGTCTTGTCATAGGATTATTTTTAAAAGATGCTGAACTGAAATTGCTTTATCAACTTTCTAATGGTTTCTAGTGTGTGTATGTACACAGATAGATATGTAAAACCAAACAAATATAAATATTTATAACTCCTATTTCTTATTTATTAGAACTTTCAGTACAATGTTAAATCATTGCAGGCCAATTACATTTATGAAAATATTCACAAAAATGAAATAGAAAATTGAACCCATCACCATGTTAAAGAATATGTAATAATGAGTTATGACTAAGTAGCGTTTATGATGAGTACAGGGATACATTATATTAAGACATCTACAAAAAAAGGGGAAAAAAGAAATCTACAAATATAATTAATAATTTTAATAGTTGAATTTAGTAACCTATCTTATTAGATTATACTTCCTTATTATATTAAATAATATATTTCATATCAATAATCTATATAAAATTAAATCTAAATGTATTTCCATTAAAGTCAGAGGATCACACATTTTTTATGCTTGTCTTTAAAATAATTGGGAAATATAACACAAAAATAACATATGAAATATATAAATTAAAAAAACAAAGGAAAACATAAAATTAGAAGAAAACACAAAAAATGAACTCTTTTCCAATCAAATAAGAATAGTTTTCAGAAAAGAAAAAAAAAGAGTTCATTATTATAAAAAAAAAAAGAGTTGATTATTTTACAAGTAACGCTATGAACAGACAATTTACAAAGAAATGCAAATATTCAGTAGACAATGTAAAGATGTTCAACCTGACTGGTGAGTCAAAAGAAACAAAGTTGATAGTTACATTTTTATTTATCAAATAGAAAATGTTTGAAAATACAAGAAGCCTGGTGTGGTTAAGGTGCTAAGAAAGCAGACTTTCATGCACACTGTTGATGGGAGCAAGAACTGGCAATTTTTTTGGTGGGAAAAAATTTAATATAAACCTCAGTCTTAAAATATGAGTTTGAATTCCATCTCTCCTATAGCCCTTTTGTACAAATTTAACCTAAGGGAAAAATGCATGGATATAAACAAACGCTTTCAAGAATGATTTTCTTAATTACTTAATTGCTTAACAAGATGTAGCGAGATCTCCCACCTAATCTTCAAGGTAGGAGTCAGTTTTACAGGCCACAGTTTTTCAACCCTCAGCTTTTTTGAATGACACCATATGCTTCTACTGAATACATGCCCAAATTGACCCTCCAGTCCATCTTACAATGTGAACGGCACTGGTTACTATGGTTCTACTTCTGCCCCAGTCAGGAGGAAGGGCTTCGTCCAGGATGAGGGAACCCTTGCCAAGTGATTGGGGCAGAAGGAGAACCATAGCAGACCTTGCTCTAATCTTGGTCACAGCTGTTCCTGTGGAATAGAGCTTCATAAATGTAGCTGTTGTATAAACAACAGCTACATTTACTGTATAATTACTGTGTTCCAGACATTGTTTTACTACATTTTATGTATTGAATATATGAAACAACCTGATGAGGTAGGTAATTCTATGTCCTTGTTTTAAAGATGAGGAAACTAAGGCATAGATAAGTCAGTAACTAGCCCATAGTCACCCCAAAGCCACAGCACACCCAGCCACACTGCATTGCAGCTCCATATAACACTGGTCAATGTTTTCACTGTTTGTATACACAGAATTTATTGAAAGATTACATTTTTTCTAGGCCAGCGCTCTCAATGGAGTATCAATGTATCCTACAACCTGGCAAAAAACTCTTCAGAAGTACACATGTCCTTCACTTCTGTATCAAATTCAGATACAAGCTTTAAAAGTGGAGGAGGAAGAAAAGAAAATAGCAATGTATGAAGACTAAATAGAGAAAACACAATTGAGCAGCAGAGGGAGAAATCAGAGGACAGAAGTGTGAAAAAACAATAGAAAGTCTTTCTCTGGTCTGACCCTAGGTCCACAACTCTAGAGGAAGTGCTGAAAATAACTTCACTATTCCCAGGGGAGAGGGAAGGAACTGAAGTTTTCTGCTCTCACATTTCAGGTTTCCATAAATGGTTTCAATACTTGAAGGCTACCAGGGAGAAGAATTAGTCTTCTCATAGTTTTTGGACATAAGGGATACACATTGACCTCTGAGAATTAAACTTGAAATCACCATAAAATACATGAGAAGAGAGATATACAAATTCACTGTAAAGAAACTGACTTTTCCAGGCCAGCAAGATTTTGCAGACACAAAGCCTGAAATGTATTTCTTGGAACATAAGTTCTATAAAATATCCTTCAGAGGAAAACCAAAGCTTCTCTTACCCACATTTTGGAGATTCACAGAGCACATTTCTATACTAAGGGCTCTAAATAGTCCTGTAGGAATAACACATTTGGTTCAGTGTTTTAAGCACTTATTTGATAATGTTTCTGCTTTTAGGACCTGGGAAGCCTTGGTAACTTAGGCTTACAAAAGTAGGAGATTGCAGAGCCTGAGTAATATTTACTATTCTAACGTAAATGGACTCTTCTCTAGATGTGTCAATATGGTAGAATTTACGTGGGATCTGGAATGAGCTAAAACAGGAATCCCTGATCTTACTTCTGCCATTTACTAGCTCTGTGACTCAGCAAGTTTTTTGATCTTTATGAGTTTCACTTTACTAATCTGTAAATTGGGATAATACCACTTGTGGCTTTGTAAAATCCTATACTTATACTAAAGTCATGAGTGTCCTATGAGTCAGGCATAAGCTATTTTGCTAGAGGTAACTTTGTAGTATCTGGCAAGTTATTTTTAGAATCTACCTATTGTTTTGCCTGGGTCTGTATGCATGTGTGTAAGGATGGGGCGGGTGTTAACTATGCCAGGTTTTTATGACATTCTTTTCTTTCATGCCGGTACTTCCCCAAACCTGTATTTTTGGAATGTGCATATCACTAACTATAGGCACGACTAGATTCCAATCTCCCCTTTGTATAGAATGCCAAGAATAGGGCAGGAGGTTGAGGGCTATACTAGGGGCTTTTGTTGATTTTTCTCCTTGTGATTTTAATTTTGATCTGTGCATGAATGCCAGATTTAATTCTTAGGTCTAGCTTTCTCCCGGTTCTTCTTTTACTGCTAGTTCCATGGAACTGTATTCTGGGGGTTATTTTTAGGCACGTGAAGCCACATGAGCTTGATTCTATACTTTATTTGGTTGAAAAGCAGTACAAGATGGTAGAGGAGGCAAATTAACAAATACAAACACTGAAAGAACACTGAAGCAAGATCACATAACTTTTAATGCAGCGTTTCATCTCTTCTTCCATTACTGTAATGGAAATTCCTTTAGAGATGTTAGTTTAGTTTATTTAGATTATGTCATTTAAGAGTTTGAAGATAGTTCTAGTTTCACTTAAACTTAGAGCAATGTTTATACAACTTCTTTGGGCCTTAAAGAAACAGCTGATGTATTTCCAGGGCAGCCAATTTGGAATTAAAGGCAGACCAAGATCCTCATACCATTTAAATGGACAATTCTGCCCATGGGCAGACTTACTAGTGCGTAGAGAACAGTCAGGTTAGTGCATTTTTTTTTACTCTGATAATAAAAATACATAGTAGTTGTTTTTAGATCACAGAGTGTGTCTAAAGCAAATAATTGATTTAACCCCCTTAAATCCTCCTTGAAACAATAAACAAAGGGTCTTAGCCATATCCTGGTAGGAAGTAATTTTTTTTTTTTTTTTGAGAGTCCGTTAGTCCTTTTGTAAAGAACAAGAACTTTTTAAAGTCCCGAGGATACCATTTAGCAAATTATTGTAGCAGTTTCTTTAGTGATACCCCAGGGCCCAGAAAGATTTAATGAGCCTTTGAAAGTGCCCAAGTTACTGTTAGAGAGTAACTTATAACTGGGAGAATTTAGCTAATCATGCTGGAAAGTTTCTTTGGATGGCTGTGTAGATCAAGGCCACATAAAAAGGATAGGTTCTGAACAGGGAACATACTTCTCCATAAATTAAGCTTCATTTTATGATATCCAATGGCATTATTAATGCTATATTTACATACAATATAACACAAGTAGCAAAATGCCTTTGAAATATGTATTGCTTGCCTGTATTCTGTTGCCTTAAGATCAATAAGCATATAAATACCTTCTTTTAGGGATTGAGAGATGATTTTGAATCTAATTATATTAGTTTCTGATAAGAATGTTTAAATCAGATGTAAGTACTTTGGGTCATGTTTATTTGCCGACATGGTTTGGTTTTGACATCTGCCTCTACTACTGGGGGTAAATTACAAATATTGTCTCTTAGCATTATAAGTATATGGGAAATGGAAAGGACTCTCTCTTCCCTTATTTCCACATTTCAAAGTAGAACTTAAGTAACTTGGAATAATACTCAGCACTGTAGACAAAAATGGCTACTGTCTTTAAACAGAGGGTCAATGCTGTAATCTTATGCTTTATCAAGGACTGCACTGAAATCACTGGCTTTATGTATAAATGCAGAAGAACATGTAAATGTATCCTTGAAAGGAAGATGGCTTAAAGTCATTCTAATTAAACTATCAGAGTTTAGACCTTTTGGACCTCTAAGACCTTTGGAACTCTTTGAAAAAAAGGTGACATCAAGGATCTTGAAAGAGAGTCTAATTGGGTATATTCTACAACCTTGGTTTGCATCTTTATGATATTTACCTCATCTCAGGGACTTCTAAAACAGACTTTACAGAAAAGTGCTAGTTATTAAAAGATTTCCTTTTTAGACAAGATAATTTTGTATCACATTATAGGTAGCTTTGTGATTATTTCGTGATCATTTTGCATTGCTATAGGCCAGTTTTCACAGAAATTTCAACTTCTTCAACAAACAAAAACAGGATAGTAAGAAAATCGCGTTTGTTACCCAGTTGATTTTCTTTTGATTCCAAATCTTATTTTTCTTTTGGAGTGGATAAATTCACAGAAGTAAGAAGCTGAATGCAGTCACGAGACCAAAGCACTTTATAAAGTGAACTCAATACCCCTGTTGGGGCTCAGAAAACAGTACCCCAAAGTGAAGACCTCAGAAGCAGCCCCCAAAGTAAAGTCTCTGACCTTCTCCTGCCCTCCCATCCTCTCTCCCTACCTTCTCCACTGAGGCAAGGTAGAAACTAAAATTCCTCTTCCCCAAGGTGGGTCATAGAAACCAGCACCCCTTTTCCCCAAAGTCTGCCATTAAGCCTCAAAATATTGCTTTAACCTCTCCTCCTCTAGGAACCCCGCCTTTCTGTGTAATAGTTGGCCATAAAGAAATTAAGACCTTCATTCCAGAGAGTCCTACTGCATGCCTGGGAGGGAAGAATGCTGCACAGAGAGGCCAAGAAGCTGGACAGTCCTTGCTGGGTTTCCCCACGCAGTCTTTAAGCATTTGATCATATCCCTTCTGTCCAATTGTATTTTACACGGCTGTCCAAAAATCATTGAACCTAAGTGTAAAAATGGATTGTTTTCCCTGTATCTTTGGGTCTTTATTCTGAAGGCTCTTGTAAAAATATGATCAAATAAATTTGTATGCCTTTTCTCCTATTAATCTGTCCTTTGTCACTTGATTTTTTTTAGCGAATCTTTGGAGGACAAAAGGGAAGTTTTCTCCTCACCCCACACCTCTCTGTACCTTCATGTTGAGTTAGCCCAAGCTCCTGGCTGACCCTGACCAAACAGAGCGAGCAAGATCTTCTACGGTCCTATTGAAAATCTATGACAGAGTAGATCTACACGAACAAACCCATTTTTTTTTTTTTCTTTTAAGACAGTTCTGAAAACTGGTCTCCAGAGACAAAAGCAGACATCTAAAGACTGCTTCATCATTTCCTCAAAGCTGAATATAAAGCTATTCTCCTGTGGTTATAACTCTTAATTTTTAAAATCCTTTTGCTCTTTTCTTGAAATTCCTCTGATCTGGTGCTTCTTAAGTTTTATTACATAATAGAATCACCTTGGGGACTTTGTATTAGTCTGTTTTCACAATGTTGATAAAGACATACCCGAGATTGAGTAATTTACAAAGAGAAAGAGGTTTAATGGACTCACAGCTCCACATGGCTGGGAGGGCTCACAATCATGGTGGAATGCAAAAGGCACGTCTTACATGGCAACAGACAAAAGAATGAGAGCCAAGCAAAAGGGGCAACCCTTTACAAAAACATCAGATCTCGAGACTTATTCACTACCATGAGAGCAGTGTGGAGAATATCCAACCATAATTCAATTATCTCCCACCATGTCCCTCCTACAACATGTGGGAATTATGGGATCTACAATTCAAGATGAGATTTGAGTGATGATCAGGTTGCATTCCAAACCAGTTAAGCTGAACTATCTGCAAGTAAAAGTTAGGCATTTGTATTTTTTAAAGAACTTTTTCATCATCCAAAACAGAAACCCTGTACCTATTAAACAATCACTCCCCATTACTCTCCTACCCCTCAACCTATGCTCGCACATCCCCTGCCAGCCCATGGTAACCACCAATCAACTTTCTGTCACTATGCATTTGACTATTCCAGGTACTGTATATGAGTGAAATCATACCATGTTAGGCCTATTTCACTTAGGATTATGTCTTCAAGAATCATCCATATTGTAGTATGTGTCAGAATTTCCTTCTGTTTTATAGAAGAATAATTTTCTTTTGGATGTATACCATTTTCTGTTTATCCATTCATATGTTGATGGACATTTGAGTTGTTTCCTTTTTTTGCTCTTGTGAACAGTGCTGCTGGAACATGGGTGGAGAAATATCTGTTTGAGTCTCTCATTTCAATTCTTTGGGGAATATACCTAGAAGTAGAATTTCTGGATCATGTGTTAATCCTATGTTTAATTTTTTGAAGGAATTGCCATACTATTTTCTACCATGGCTGCACCATTTTACATTCCCACCAGCAGTGTACAAGAATTCCAATCCCTCCACAACCTCACCAACATTTGTTATTTTTTGTGGGTTTTAAAAAATATTTCTTATAATAGCCATTCTAAGAGTATAAAATGGTATAATTGCTTTTTGACATTCAGTATATTTATTCCATCTCTTTTTTTCCAGTCCATCATCACTTTTGGTTTTGATTCTTTCTTTTTATAGTTTAGAACCTTGTTAACTCAAAGTGTGGTCTGTCTCTGGAATGCCAGAACAAACATCATCTGGGATTTTTTTCAGAAATAGGGATTTGAATCAGAATCTGCATTTTAACAAAGCCTCCAGGTGATACACATACAAATTAAGTTTTGAAAAGTGCATAGTATGTCACATTAATTACTCTTGACATCATTTCAGGATGTTTCTACCTCTGTCTTTCTGCTCCATGTGCAGCACACTCCTGTAACCTTCAGTTAATCCAAACATCTATATCTATGTTTCTATGTCTACACTGCTGGACATTGTTATACAAAATTCCAATACCTGAAAGAGTGTTGTTACTACAAAGTCATGATTTCCAACCGCATGTGGATCCTCACTAGCTCCTTTTAAAGCATCTCTTGTAAATTCCATTTCTCATTATGTAAAAGAGCAATTTTGATTTGCAAAACTCTTCTCTGTTGCCTTTTCCAGCCCATCTCAGTCTTTTCTGAAAGGAAGATTTTGCATTCTTCCTCAGTAAGAAGATAGAATAGGAGCCTTCAAGTGCAAAGCCTCTCAACTGAATGTCCTCCTCCACTTACAACCTAATCACTTACCTTTCTTTTAGTGATAGGAAAGCAGTATTTTGATCTTTTCAAGGTTTTATTTCTCCATCTGTAGCCTGCATCACAACTCCTTTCCATCCTTCAGCCACTTTTTCTTGAAAGGCTTTCCATTAACTACCATTCAATTAAACCTGACTATTGATTTCACCTGCAAGGCTCATTTTTCTGCAACAACTTCAGATAACTCATAAACAAATGATTATGTCCTTCTGGAATTCAACTACACTCACCTCTGAGTACTTGAATTGACACCTGTCCCTGTTTCTAAGAATTATTCCTGACTATGCTCACTCTTCTCAAGTCAATTTAGGGCTTCCTCTTTTAACCCCCTATAATACTGGTGCCTGACTATCTTACAGCACTCATCAAGCTGCATTGTAATTGTTGCCATGGCTGTCTCCAAAATCTAGACAGTGAACAAATCTGAAGACAAGAATTCCTTGTACTTAATACCATTTCTGGCATATGGTAGATGTTCCATAATGCTTGTTAAATGGCTAAATCAAATGCTGAAGTGTTCCCACATTCTGTCCACTGGCTCAGCACAGGTAGCAGCAGATCTTCAACTTGATGTGCCTTGACCCCATGGCTGGCTCCTTGCATCCTGAAACATGCTATATTCCTATGTAACTAGAGGGTGTATTTTGTGTTAGGAGAATCATTCTATAGGCTTTAACTTTCCGAGACCATAGTTTCCTCCATGTATGTTAATTTCGAGCTAACTGTCCATTAAAAAAAGGAAAAATGTGGCCGGGCACGGTGGCTCAAGCCTGTAATCCCAGCACTTTGGGAGGCCGAAATGGGCGGATCACAAGGTTAGGAGATCGAGACCATCCTGGCTAACGCGGTAAAACCCCGTCTCTACTAAAAAATACAAAAAAGACTAGCCGGGCGAGGTGGCGGGCGCCTGTAGTCCCAGCTACTCGGGAGGCTGAGGCAGGAGAATGGCGTAAACCCGGGAGGCGGAGCTTGCAGTGAGCTGAGATCCGGCCACTGCATTCCTGCCTGGGCGACAGAGCGAGACTCCGTCTCAAAAAACAAAAAAAAAAAGGAAAAATGTAATTTGAATTAGCATGTCAAATTTTGGGGGGACTCATTGTTGCTAAGTAAAATTTGTTCTCTAATCTGAATTTGGATCAATTTCTACAGTATTTCCAAGACTAGTGCTTCTCAGATTTTAATATGCAACAAGATTACATGGGATTTTGTTAAAATACAGATTCTCAATAAATGTTGCATCTGTAAATCTGAGTTGGGCAGGAGATTCTGCTTTTCTTCCATACTCCAAAGTGATGACAATCTGCTGGGCTGGGAACCACACTTTGATTAGCAATATCCAAGACCATCACCTCATGTTGTAAAATATTAAATTTTTATTGTGTAAATTAGATCATTGAATAGCTAAGCATAGGAAGTGATACGGTGTATCAATGATGGTTATGTAAAATTAAAGATCAATTAATTATCAAGTTGATAGTTACCTTTATCACGAGTCAAAAGAGGTGAGTAAAAGAACATCAAAGATAATCGTTTTGTAGTTGTTGTTTTAATACTAAAAGCAATTTCAAACTATGAAAGATTACTTTGGAATGATTTATGACCTGAGACTTGAAGCAGTATAATAGAACTTTAGAAAGAGGAGAGTGATGTCAAAGACGCAGAACAAGGTCTTACTTTACATTTTCCAGACTGAGTTAAAATGTAAGGCGTGACTGTAGAGTTGCTTATCTCATAGTGCATGATGCATGAGCACCTATTTGAAGCAGCCTGGAGCAGGGTACAGGATGAGGTATAGGAGCAGGAACAAGTGTGTCACCAGCACTTCTCAGGAGTTCTGGCTGGGACAGCCACATTGACCAGGTGCCCTTGCTACTGAGCAGTACAGTGGCCTTGCATTTAAGCTGCTGGGTTCTAGAAGTGTGGGTAGGTAAATTGGCCCAGATTCTAAGCTACAGTATAGCTATAATCCTAAAAATCGGGGTACAAGAATGTTACAGCTAGGCAGTGGAGGACCCTAAGTGGGGTTAGATCCTCCCAAGTCAGTGTTTTCAGTCCTGACTGAACATGTGAATCACCTGGGTTATCTTTAAAGCCCCTCACTTCTAGGCCCCACCCTCACAGGTTCTGATGTAATTGGCCTGTGGTAAGACTTAAGTATCAGTAGTTTTATGTTTCCCAGGGGATTGTAATGTGCAGTATAGATGGGATCCACTGTTTTAAGTGATCCCAAGATAAAATTCCTCCTTTGTAGACTTGGCCGAATGTCTCCCTTTATAGCTGGGCCCCTTAATTCCAATTTGCGGGCTTAGATTCATCTCTTTCTTTAAGATCATGGCTGTCAAACTTCAGCAGGCATTAGTATCACCTGGAGGGCTTGTCAAAAACTAGATTGTTGGGGCCTCATCTGATAATTTCCCATTCCAGGTCTGGGGTGGGGCTGAAATGTGCATTTCTAACAAGTCCCCATATGGTGCTGATCCTGCTTGTCTGGAGATCCCACTTTGAAGACCTAGGGCAAGGCCTGATCTTCAAAAAGTGGGATCCTGATATTAAACTCAGGATGAAACTGCCTTTGTAATATTTCTAAATCCTAATGATGCAAAATTTAGTCATGGAATCTAGACTTAGGCATTATTGCCATAACTCAGCCCTCATCCTGTCTTCCAGTTTAGATCCCTGACTTTCTTCTACTTTTTTTCACTCTTTCCTAGCTTGGAAATCCAACTATGAAAATTTCTGATTTTGAATCAGAAGGCTTGGGTATCGCAAAGATGTTAAGCAATGAGTTAAAATGAAATGTTGTTTAGAAATTTACCTCTGGTTGTGGGGTTGAGGATGGGTTGGAGGACAACTAGTGAGAGTGGTTACAGGAAGTTTGGCAGTGACACAGGCCAGGCAAGGGCAATGGCATTGGGATGGAGGGAAGAAAGCAATATACGAAATAGTAAAGAAATTGTTTGACACAATTAATTGATGCTATGTTAAGTTGAGAAAGAATCAAGGATACTTCATCATGATCCGTGATTTATCAGTAAGATAACTAATAACAAAAAACTTACCATCACTAGTTATTACTTGATATTATGTATTTTATGGAGTATCATAATTGTCACTAAATGGTATGATGTAAAAGAGATAGGTGTTTGTTAAATCGTTTATAGGAGTCATGGTGCGCTTATGAAGTGTCTAAGTTTGACCCTGTCCCACTTTTGTCTTTTTGTAAAGGAACAGCTAGAAGCACAGATGGTTATCTAAGATCCTTCAGTGTTTTTCACCAGGAACTGTTATCATGTTAGAGTAAGTTAGATTTCTTGAGGGAAGTGCATTGATTCTTCCATGACGTAAAATAACTTTTATGTAGCTGGAGATTAGAAACGTATCAGACCTCGAAGTTGGGGGAGGCTCAGAATATGAGCAGTGCACTCCAGAAGTCTATGAGCATTTTTCAGGACAATGTGATTTCTCATTTTTAGCATTCCATCCTAGCAAAATTTCAGATTGTCTCATTCTACTTCTTGGAAATGAACCCAATAAAATGGCAAATATGCTTAGTGAGCCAAAGAAAACATTTGAAGTTGAATTTTACTTCTTTGATGTTTTTTCTTGGTTGTAATTTCTAAAGGACTTCTTTGTCTTTAAACATGAGATTGGCATTAAATTAATAGAATGATTTAATCAAGTCCCCTTGGTTTACAGTTCAGAGAATGCTAAGAAATGAATAGTCAGTATTACAGCTAAGTTTTCACATGGCATGAATCATTGCAATTTCCTTTGCATTTTTCTGGCTAGAAAAATAATACAGAACCAATAACAACCAAAGATGAGGTGTCAAGGAAAACAGGAGCTATGAAGTAAAGTATGTAAAGTTTTATGGAGCTGCCTGGATATCAGAGTTGTTTGTATAACTCAGAAGAAGTAATCTGATCTGGTGTTCCCAAAATTCTTTAAAATATTCATCTAGAAAACAGAATATATACTCTGGCATCTTGAAACACTTTCTGTCTTATAAGACTACATCTCCTCTAAACTGTGATCCAGGATAAAGCTAAATGAGAGCAAAAGGAATAACAGTTGGTGGAAATATAACAAGATGAAATGTACAAGACAGAAATATCCACTGTAAAATCCCAGATGTACAGAAGTGATTTGTAACTTCAACCATCATTGTTAAATCTTGTTTTAATTTTTAAATTTTTTTTAGAATTACAGATTAGTAAATGCTGTAAAAATGTTTTAATATTAGTGAAATTCATGTTTCTGATTTTAAGCACGTGTGAAGTGAGAGGATACTGAAAGAATCTTCTGAATTAGCTTTTTTCCATTTTTTTCTCTGAATTAGTTGGAAGTATTTTAAAGATAGTTCCATAAAACTTGGAAATTCAGATGTCAATGTAGAAGATATATATAGCTTTAGAGCCAAGGCTTCACTAATTTGAAAAGTTATACTTGTGGCACTATCAGAGATATCCATGATACACAATGCATCCCATTTACAGAAAACCCTCACTTACAGAATTCTAAACTTTTACAAAAAAAAAAAAATCTAGTATGTGAAAAATAAACTTCAAATGATTTTACACGGGAGAGGTTAAAAATTTATTCAGCTTCTTTCAGCATGGAGAGCATGCAAAGGAAAATGGAGAATTAGCTAAAGTCAGAGCAAGCAAAGAGGTGATCTCTTGGTTTTACTTGCGAAATGGGTATAATGACAATAAAGACCATACATGTTATAGACCTTGCAATAAAGATGTAGCACAGGACTGGACATCTTTATTTTGCAGCTGCAAAAGGGCTGTATTTTGCTTTGGAGCTGAACATTGTAAGCTCTGACACTGCTTGAAAGTCTTGGAAGAACTTCTGTGGTTGAGAATTACTATAAAATGAGCTAATGCAACAGTGATCATTCCATTACATCTTTACATTAATTAATTAATAATTCTCCTTAGCAAACCAAGAAAACTTGATATATCAGAACATTAATTATTGACTTGCCAAAGTACTGAATTAGACCTGGATCTGTCTGGGGAGAGGTATGATATATTAAGTATAAATGCTCTGAAACACTAAGAGTGGATACAGCTGGAGACAGGAGGAAAACTATGACACGGATGCAAATTTAAAATGAGAATGAAGGGTGGACATTCAAATGTCTTCTGAAGCAAGGCTACCCCTATGAAATAATAACGATGATGGCTCATCAGAAGATACTTAAATGTTTGGGTAGGAAAGTAGAAAATGGTCCCGCATCTGATTTCTAAGTTTCCTTTAATGTGAGCCACCCTGTATGCAATGGGATGAACAATCCCATGGAATAATACTGAGTCTGACTCTTAGTTTGGTGCATCTCAGATTACCTCATTAACCATTCCTGGCATTTTTCTTCTGACTACCAGGAAAATGCTGCTTGTCCTCACAATCTTCAGCAAGATTCTTTTCTTACAATAATAACACTGTGATAATTCTTTCAAGGCTGAAGGTCACTTCAGTTGCATTTCTGTTTAATGTTTTTATTACCAAGTTTCGTAGCATTTCATAGGTCCGCTAGGACCAAGTATTATGAACTTCACAGCATGTACTATTATTTGTAAAATTAAACAAGAAGGTGTCAGCTAACAAATGATAACAATGATTATGACTTCTTAGCTTCATATCTATGTAAATTACATTTTTAACTTTGCTAATACTTTCTCATCTCTCACCACTTTCAAACCTTATGAAAAATCCTATAAGATAAACCACGTATCTATTATTATCTCTATCTTAGAGTATGTTGAAGTTCTTTGAGTTTCAGTGGTTCACATTAACTTAGTAGTACAGTTAAGACTATGACTAATGCAATAAGAAATAGAAAATGTAGGAAATTTTCCATAAATTATAGATATTCATAAGTACACACACACACACACACACACACACACACACACACACATTTGAATTTTCCAGACTATTGTTTGAGGATTATTTACATGTTTTGTGGTAAAGGGGTTGGACTTGAATTATTGTGCTTCCTTGTGTTCATGTAATGCACTGTGTATAATCCTGCCATATGCATAAATGTCTTGTGCCTCAATAGAATAAAATTTCCAGGGTAATGGAAATGAAAGTCTCACAATTGGGAAGTATTAAGAAAATGGAATAGAATCAGTTAAAATAATTAGGTATATTTTATAGACATTTTTGTATAAGCATTCAAAAATGAAGTCAACTGTAAACCTAAAACTATTAGCAGAGAATAATTGTAGAAATAAAACCACAAAATACTCTGCCCTTTTGTACACAGCATTCTGAGGTATTAAAACTAGATATTCACTGCTCTGTTAAGATCGATTTTTTTTTTTTTACAACTAACTCAAATGCTGTAGGATTAGAGTTATTGCTCTTTAGATACTAAATAACGAACATCCCAGCAGGGCAGTTTTGTGAGTTACATATGATGGCATAACCATACATCAAAGCAATTCAGGTTAAGAAACACATATTACTTCCTGGGACAGAACATTCACTTAAGATTATAGATAAAGAACATTCTCTTAAGGAAGGAATAAAGGCTAACTTGACTTTGAGCAATGGTGAGAATTTTCTTTTGAGGATTTAAACATGCCCTCAATCTTGGGCCATCTTACAACTCTCTTTCTTTATTCAGGCCTTTGATCTTGCCTTCATTGTTGTTTTAATGACTCTGAGCATCTCGGTATATGTTTTGAGTTCCTTGACCCTTTTTGGAAGGAGCTTCCTATGAGTGCTTGTTATTAATAGATGAAATAAATAGCTAGAAGTCTGATAGTATTTGACCACATAGTGAAAAACATGACATTTGTCACAACCGAAGGGTAGAATTAAAAGAACTATGGAAAGAGTGGAAATAGAGGGCCACTTGAATACTTAGAATTATGTTTCTCAGGTGAAATTTGAGGGATATTATCTCTCTCTAAGCAGATAATATACTTACTAAAAACTTGGGCACTCCTGGTTATAAACTCACCAGTAATTGTTTGCTAGCGAGAGGAACCTGTTCCAATGAGACCTTCATTTAATGACTAGACAGTGTCCAGGATAGGAATAAAATGCTCCGATCGTAAAATACACCTGTTGATTTGTTTTCAGGAGAAGTGTTGGAGGTATATTTAATGAACAAAGTAATATGCACTTTTAAAGTCTTGTTAACTATTTTAACTTTCTATTTAAGCGGTTAAAAGTTGTAACTTGGTAAATGGTTTCCTAAGAAGCTTTAGTATATAATGAGTGGTGTGTGGCAGGATGTCTGATCCACAGTCCCCTCCTTCATGTTCTGGAGCTGCTCCTGATGGAAAGCACAAAGAAAATCCTACCATATTCAACTCTTCATACCCCAACTCTAGCAGCTGGACCAAAAGGGATTTCCAGACATCCCTGTGAGGCCTGAGCAGCTGTAGGGGTACTGGACAGCCTTATCGGATTCAGTCAATATTTACCATGTTACAGGCACAAATTTACTTCTATGCCATATGACAAAAGCTCTCCTATTACCCATTTACACAAGGAAACTGAAGCTGACAGAGCTGTATGTAATTCCAAGTTCCTGTTTCTAAATCCATAGGCCTCACCTGATCATACCCATTTAAAACAAACAACAAAAGCATAAAGCTGTTAAATAGCAGATCATCAATAAATGGGAGTAATAGGAAACCCTTTGGGAATTCTAAAGCCTTTTACTTTGTCTTCCAACAGTAAGATAACAGGTATTCTTGTGTGTAGGCCATAACCCGAAGTTTCATTAGTGTAATTTTTCTAAGCACCACTCTGAGTAGATCTAGTGCACTCCACAAAAGTGGAGAACATTGGTGGAGGAATAAATGAATGAATAAAGGGGGAGGACTTATCATTGAAAATTCTTTATATACCCTTTATACTTTTTGGAAAAACTGCCTGTGATCTCATAATCACACATATCTTTGAAACTATGTGGTGCTTTCTGTTTGTTGCGTATAAGCATGTCCCAAAGCTTTAATGTCTGACTCAGTTTTCTGCAGTCTATTCATGAATACTCTACATGACTACAATAAATCATAATTTTAATTTAATTTTCTATAGCTATTTATCTTTTAGTTGTACAATGTGTTTCCTGCGGGTAGTTTATAAATTATAAAGCCTCCAGATCCATGTGAATGCATGCATCTTTGGATACCTTTACAAAACTCATGGTAGGTCTGTATTGAAATACATTCTCTGTTGTGTGTTTCCATTAGAAGCGAAAAACAGCCCATTTAAAGATTGCTTATAGTGATTGGCATAGATATCGTATATTGGCAAATGATGTTCTTTACACGTTTTGTATGCACTTTATGTAGTTACATACTGTTGTGTATTTTTATATGCTTTCTTGTCAACTATTTACACTCACAGTGTTTATTTCTGAGCCCATTCCATTAACATCTCTTACCTTTGGTTATACTTTCAAAAATCATTGTCTTAAAAAGTTCATTTATAATATTCCTGGCCATACACTTTAAATATTTCTCCCAAAACTACTTGAGAAACAAACATGGTTTTAATTTTCTATAACTATTTATCTTTTAGTTGTACAATGTGTTTCCTGTGGGTAGTTTATACTCATATCCAGGTGAAGGAGGTTGCCAGTGTTACATCAAAAAATAAACTTTAAAAAGGCTCTCAAAAGTAGTGTTTGGAAACTATTCATTTGACCTTCAGTGACAAAGCTTATGCCTTGCAAATTGATTAATACAGATACAATATCAAATCATTTTTCATACAATTTTTTAATGTTTGTTAAGTGCTGGAGCAGTATGTAAACAGAGTATTTGGCATTTTTATTAGGCTGCGGAACTCAGTCATTTCCTTTGCAACAACATCTCATAAACTATTTTGACAGTCTAATAAACTATAAAAAGCTGTGGTAAAAACTGGCTCTGAATGTTATAACCGTACAAAATGGAAAGAGCAAGAGAAAACATCTATCACTGGGATTATTATCACTGTTGCTATGGCAACCTGGTTGCAATGGCAATATCTCCACGGTTCTGCTGTTTGTTATCATCTTTCTTGATTTTACATCATTGAAATTGTAGTAATTACACTGTGCCTGATGAAAAATGCATGCTGTCATGGCAACTAAGTCAAATATTCTTAATCATTTCACCTCTTCAATCTAAAATGTAATTGTTTGTCAGTAAAATAGGTTATACAGAAGGCTTCTATGGACTTATGATTGCTTTAAGTGTTTAGAAAAAAAAAAAAATAGTGCTTTTAGGCTCAAGACCCTAAGCTAAACTAATAGCCTGAGATGGTAAACAATGACTCATTATAACAAGTAAGTAGCATTAATTGTAGAGTGACTTCTCCAATGTGGTAAAATTATAAACCTTCATGACTTTAATATAGTACTTAAAATCAAAGACATAAGAGAATATTTTCAATCATCCTAGTATCTTCAATAAGTTATTTGAATCAGATGTTATGTTAATTTTGGTGTGTCCCTCTTCTATGTTATGAGTCAGTGTCTTCTGATGAATATACTTTGGAATGTTTTCTTCTTCTGTGAATAATTAAGGCACAAAGAAAGAATCCTCTTTGCAAATGTGAAAAAAATAAAAGAAGACATAAAAAGAATGCCTTTTCAAGTAGAGCAATTGGTTATAAGTCCATCAGCTATACTACAAAGTAATATATTTTGTGTAGTATTTTCACAAGTACATGATTTTTTTTTTGCCATATCTACCTATGTATCTGAGTAATGTGTGTATCCTATTAGAACAGAATGGAAGAATCAATACAGTTGTGCTATCAAATGCCAAATTTATCCTCCTGAGTGAATATCCATAAATAAATTGTAAAATTTTAACAGTAACATGAAAACAGCAGTACACATTTTTATAATTACCTGAATTTTATTTCCTCTGAAGGATGGAAATTTTGCTTGAGTAGGAAAAGAAAATTGAGTCAAAAATCTTTTGTTTTGATAATAACAAAATTTTTACAGCTTAATTCATATTTCTCTTGATATTTGAAGTAATGATGCTACAAATGAGAGCAGCAAAATAAGTTATTTTATACTTTTTCCAGAGTTCATGAATAGTATAATTATCTTTCTTCTATCTTTAGCTGTACTTTACATTTGAAAACACAGAATAAGCTAAATATTATATTCTCTGGGTTTTAAATTCATGAAAAAATTTTACTGCACATAGAAAATTATACATTTTATTTCAAACATAGCCAGGCATAATTTCCCCCTCTCTGTACCTGTATGTCTTCTTTTTGTTAGCGTGTCATTACTTTTCCATTAGAAAGGGGTACTAGCTAGCTGTAATATGATTAATCCATTTCTGCCAAAAGCAGAAGATGTCTTTGCTATTGTAAAGCCCGGATTTTATCAACATTGGGGGAGGGGTGGAGAAATGAAATGCAAGTATGTATTTTCAGAGCTTGAGTACCAATGTGTTTATAACGATGATAGTAATTTGATTGTGATGGTGGCTGTTTGCTTCATCTTTAATGGATTTAAACATAAAATTGCTTTAAAACTTATTCATTGCTTCTACATAAAAACAAAGTATCACACAAAAAATGAATATAAAATACTGAAATGGAAAAAGATCTGTCATTAATAATAATTTTAGCTAAGAGTGAAATCTTTTAATAAAAACATCAAAAAATCAGTTTAACAATAGACTGAACATGTTACTCATACCTGTTTAGGTTAAAAAAAATTATGCTGCCAGTGACTATTAACATGCTGTATTATACAGATAGAAAGCAAACAGTGTGTAATTACATATCTCAAGAATGTTAAATAATGTATCATCAAAACGAGGTTATTTAGAATTATAAATTCATAGCAATATAATATGAATAACAATAGTCGGCCTAGAGACCAAAACTACAAGGTAACTATCTAGGAAGATAACATTTGTTTGAGAATGCTAATATTGATAATATTTTAAAATAACATAATCAGTTTTCCAAAACAATTACTTTAACTCTGGCTTCCTCAAGAGTATGTCTGTGGTTGAGTGGATGGTTTCACAAAATAGTACCGACTGTTGTAGCCATATCCCTTGTTATCACCTCCTCCTGCCCCACCAGGATTATGATTAATACTAGACTTAAACATTGTTAAAGTACATATGTGTATATAAAGTACAAATATAGAAAATGATCATGGCTCTGTATTAACTTTGAGCCTTTCTCTGGCTTTCCTTTCAGCTTGTTACTGCTTTAATAATTCTTAATTTTCTATTTTCTAATTAAAATTGCTGTAAGAAATGAATTGGCTCGTCTCATCCTTCTTTGGGCTAAACGTTGCCCTGGACCCTTCTCTAGCTGGGGGCTTGCCTCTGAGTAGGCTGTGCCAGGATGCTGCTCTCCTTGGTCCCCCAGCAGCTGGGTGCCTGGGCCCCTCTTCTCGGTCCACTCCGCCCTGGCCGGGAGGTGATGGAGTCACATGGGACACAGAAGTATGGCACAGGGCTGACTGTCCCACAAGAAATGGAACATTCATGTCTTCATCAAATGAGAACTGTGCATGAATGAGGGCCAGGCACTGTTTGAGGCACTTGCGGTTGTGTTCCCATTAGTGAGCAAAGTGCCACGAATCCCTGCCCTTGTGGGCTTCCGTAAGCAGCCGCCATTTTCCTTTGAAGGAGCTGAATGTGGCCCGTGGCATTTCACTAACTCACATCCTTGTCTATCCACCTCATAACTGGGGGACCATTCGGTGAAAATATACAAAATCACATCGTGAACTCTGAAGTGCTGTAGGAACACGAGTGATCATTAGTATTTAATCTAATTTCTCCTCCCCTTCAGGAAATTTTCTCTTTCATTCTTCTCACTGTCAGTTACGAGCTCGGGGAATTCAAATTAATTTAAAGATTAGACTGAGTAAAATATAATTAGGAAGGTAAATGTTCTGGGGGTGGGGGAAGAAGGGCAGCAGAAAATGCGTTCCCCACGTAAATATAAATGACACTGGCGTTATCTGCCATTTTTACATTATCTGTGCACTGTTGCTGTGTCTTGGCATGGATAATCTGAAGCTGACTAAAGTTATACAAGAAATCAAACTGTATAGGTGGTAACAATAAGAATTCAGGCACTTCAGGAGCAAATTCCAAAGACTTCCCTGCATAGAGGTAATTTAAAAATACAAGTTAAATATGGTTTTCAGTATTGTGTTAAACAGACATATTTGACTGAATAAATTCTATCCTGAAAATAGAAATATACTCTAAATTTGAGTTGTATATCAAGACTGGAACATTTTTTTCAATTGTTTCCTTAAAATACACACATGCAACAGTGTCATGTAGAACAGAATTTGTAGAATCTGGATAATTTAGATCTGTTGCTCAATCTGTGTGTGTATATTTTAACAATTTTTATATGATAAATTTCAGGTATCTTCTATTAATCAAAAGTCTCTCATACCTAGAGAAAAGCTCTAAAGATAAAGTTCTCTATAGACTCCAAGGGAATCCTATTAGAATTCTGATTGGTCAAGATTTTTATTGCTTATTTTTTCCCTTTGAAACAGGCTATTAAAATAGTCATAATTAAAGAATACCCATATTGGAAAGGGTTTTATAAATGGAAATCAGATTATTCACATTTCTTATGGAATCTTCTCAAAAAGTTAAAGATACAAAAAATTGAAAAACAGGCATATTGCCTTTGTGAATCACAAGTTAAATATTAAATATTTCTTACAGCCTCCAAGGCAAAAATACTATTAGGGTATTGAAAATCTGAGCAACCTTTCTGTGCCACATTTAAACATCATTGATGGAGCTTTTAGGTCAGAATGAAACTTCCAGATTCAGTAATGTGAATTTCATTTCATTGTGTAACCTTCTTAGAACTGCCTGAAGGCTCAGACTAATAATACTTCTAATAAATGACAAGCTTTTTAAATATATGAACTCAGTCCAGCATTTAAGCTAAGAATGTTTGAAAAGGCAAAATCTCATTTTTTCTCTTTCATTTTTATACCCAATCTGAAGGTAAAACCACAGAACCAATCTGTAAATTGAAAAATATAAATTTCAGAATTGTTTTATACTCTTTTTTATGTAAAGGTTTCAAAATCACAAGTCAATATAAGCAAACCAGGTCAGTATTAGCATGTTCGGTATCATTTCTAATCAATTTCAGTGTTTTTGCTGTTAAATGGAGCTAAAATGATCAGGTCATTCAAGTTATGTCAATAAGACAAAAATCATGACTTCCTTTTGTAAAGGTATTGGCTTAAGTGAGAGGATCAATCTTTGTAACATCATGGTTCACCTTCTAACCACACATGTTAAGGTGTTACATGAATATTCATAATGGATCAGAGAAGCACTTTAAATAAAAGCTAAGAATTGAGAGAAGTAAATTCATGTTAGCCATCTAGTATTGCATTTTTACTTAGAGTACTATTAAAATGTTAGTAGATTTCTTATTCTCAGTAGCTCCTTGCTGTCTAGAAGATTAAAGTCAACGTCTCAAAACCAGGGCACAAAAGGGAGGACAGAGAAGTGCAACACAAAGCATTTTCTTGAAAAACAAAACAAAATGTCATTTCTCTGATACATGAAATTTCCTTTTTAGAAAAACTTGCTGTTGCCATTAGGTCAATGATTTAAATCCTACCCAAGTCTTGAGCGAATGAAAATCTACTGTGAATGGAGACCTAATGCACAGGAAATGCATTCTGGGATTAAGGCTCTCAGTCTAACTGCTGAGAAACAAACTCACAGAGTTTCACAGTCATCTTGTTAGTGTCAACCTGAGATCTTCAGAATAAAACCAAGGAATGGGTATGGCAGCAATAGTTTTCTTGGAAGATTATACACTGCTAATCTCTAAGGGAACTATTACTATAGTACACTATACTATATTTGAAAGGAATTATTAGTATAATATTAGTGTATTTGTATATTACATTCTCTTCTGCATCTATTTTTTAATTATCTTTAAAATACTGTTGTTTTAGTAGGACTTTTTGGTTTTTAAGTGACTGGAAACACAACCCAAACTAGCTTCAGAAGAAAAAAAAATATTGTTGGCAGTTTCCAGATGTGGCTGGCTTCGAGGCTCAAGGATGTCTGTAGCTCTGTCTCCTCCAGCTCACCTTTCAGTCACAGCCCTGTCTGCTGGCAAAATGGCTCCCAGCTTCAGCCTCATTTGCTTTCGCTTAAATCCCTGTAGGAAACAGTGAGCCCTTTAAAGTAAACTCTAGGAAAAAAGCCCTGAGGTTCATTCTGCTTTGTGTCCTTAAGGGGACTCAATCATAGGGATGAGAGAGCGAAGTCATTCTAGTTTAGGCCTGCATTTTATGTACTGCCTCTGGATTCTTGCTGATATAGCTGCACTCTGAACACGAGCCTCCTAACAGTATGGATCCTCAAACAAAAATCAGGGTATGTGGCTAGAAGAAGGAGGAATACATGTGAGTGAGGCACTCAACACAGAGTCACAATCATTGTCAGTGTTCCATCTTCCATTATACTTTAAAAGTATTGCATTTGCTTTCCTGCTTTTGCAGTTCTTGTTTTCTGCAGCACATGGAATTCTCTCTTAGCAAAATATTAACTCCTGCTTTGTGACTATATTTCATGACTAATGCAATTATGTGTTTGGGTATCACAGTCTGTCGTTTAATGCAATGAATTAACTCTAATAGAATGAAGCATAGAAGTGATACCAGAGGAAGGAAAGGTAGCATGCTTGGCAGCGCTTGGGGGTGCAGGATTCTCAAAGGTAATAATAATAGAAGGGCTTTGGGTAGCTTCAAATTACTTTTTCTTTCTAATTGGCAATTAGTTCTAATTAACTTTTAATTAATATTCAATGTTTTCTTTAACAAATGGAACCCTGATGAGATCACATCTGTTAATACCACTCAGTTTCTATTTCAGTATTCTACAATTTTCCATTATGACTATAGCAAGTGCAACTTCAGACAGAAAAGTGATCACCTTTTAAGTAGGATGAAAAGGTGGCCTGACTTAAAGTCATTGTGTTTTAAACGTAATTTTAGCAAAAGCTATGACTCTATGAAATTGGATTTTGTCCTATAATCTTACAAGATGCTATCAGGAATTAGAAGTTACTGCCTCATTTTTGTGGCTTCAGTGAAAATTCTTTTCAAGAATTGAAAACTCTATAAAAGTCCCTCTTTTTACTATGATGGACACATAGAACATAATATAGAACATAATGCATAGAAAGAAGCTTAAAGGTCTCTTCCATCCAGTTGTTTTGGAGATAAAGCTGAAACCCAGGGAGTATTTTGGCTTGTCTGTGCAATTCTATACAACAAATATTAAAAGGAACAAAAATCAGAGAAATCTGCAGATATTTTACCTTATAGAAAGATGAACCTTGCAAGAAGAAAGCTGTGCTTTATTATCCTACCATTAGTTATCTTTGATTTACAAAGTTGCTTTTAGATTATTTATAGACAATATATTTTTTTGTTTCATACTTTAGCTTTTTAGTTCAGTTGGTGTTTTGGCTTCTGGCTTGAATAATCGTTCTTTATTACCTCTTTTTTATTTGTGAGCAAGCTTTTAGTAAATATTGTGGATGCACGTCCTTTCAGATTATCTCAATTTTACCTTTGATTATGATAATTTTTCAAATATGCTTCTGCAGTTGCTCAATATTAAATAAAACTGAAGCAATTTTTCGTCATGATGTAGGGGTTAAGAAAAACTGGGGTTCATCAAGTAATTTCTCAATTTCAGGCAGAAATCAGACTAGGCAAACCACAGATGCTTCTGGCTAATTTTTGGTTTGAACATCCAATTTCATTTTCCTTGATGAGAAGCCAAAATTCAAAACTTTGGTTTTGAGAAGCAAAATTCTACTGGGCTGACTGTTCTTAAAACTGGCTGCAGAATTGTGGTTTAAGGACTAGCTTATTTGAAAGAGATTTTGGCCCCTGTAAAGTAATAAGGAAGTTGGCTATATTTGGGTAAATAGGTTGTAGTTACTTCTTTTCAACTTGAAAATGAAAAATCATTTGCCAAAACCCAAATTTCCCTTTCTTCATTGATTTTCTATTGCCCAAGATACTTTGGAAATGTGAATCAAGGTTTCTTTTCTTTTTAAAACAAACCACCATAATTATAATAAGCAGATGAAACCTAGTGGCAACAAAAGTAATATTTGATGGGAATGAAATCTTCCATCTTGAGTACATATTTTTAGAACAGATTATTGGGTTGGCATTATGTACTATAGGAGACTCTTCTTTTTGATATTTGATGAAACACATGTAACTGTTAATAAACTTTCTTGGACTCTACTATACATTGGAAATGATATACATTTTTGACATGGAACTTAGGAAGAAATAGAGGGATATATGATTGAGAACTAATCACTTTCAGATTATAATAGCACCATTAACTTTATTTTTTCAAGCACTTAGCTTCAGTCTTAATACTGAATCTTGATTTTTTATTGTTGGGATTCTGGATGATGATGCTTCTGACATCTTAGGTTAAAAATTTCAAACAGTATTTTTTTAAAAAACACTTTTCTTGTGTACTTACGAAAGTAACTGTGGTTTTCAGCATCATTCTCTTATGACAAATGAGTACCGTTCTATTGTTAATAACTTTATACATATTGATTTGTAATTTTTTTTGAGTGATCTATAAAGGGAACGTTGGCATAATTTTGCAATACCTTAAGAGCATAGTAAACCACACATAACCATTATTGTAAATAAACTAAAAATATAAAAATTAGCTCTTGGAAATTGATAAGTAGAAAATATTTATACATTGTACATATTCCTTGCAAATGTTAAAATTCCCCGTATTATTAAGTATTGGCTACAACCAATCAGCTAGAGAAGATAACTTTTTAAATTAACTGCTTAAACAAACTATAATCCAATTCTAATTACAACTGAAGTGAAATCAAAATTCAAAAGAAAATGCAATACCAAAATAAAATTTGGAAATTCAAAAGTGATGAACAAATGTCAAAAAAATTAAAAATTCCAAATAAAATGAAAAGTCAAAGGAAAACTTACTTTCTTTTTATAATCTCACTTTTAGAATTTCTCAGATAGAAATTATTAAACAGAAATAGAAGTTCATATGAAAAAAGATATCCGTTGCAAAAATATATAGCAAAAACTGGAAAATGATCCAAATGTCCAAAATATTGAATGCTTATATAAATTTTGGCATCTAATTTCAGCAGATCATTATGCACTCAGTAAAATATTTAAATTATTCAAAACTGTATGTACCTTGTGTTATTATGTATTTGCATTTGGAAAAAACTAGGAGTAATTCAATTAAAATGAAAACATAAAAAGGAAAAATTTTTAGAAAAATTTATAGGTACAGTTTTCTTAATCCTATTATCATGTGGTCTTTAGTATCTTAAAATGCTAACTTTGAAAAACTGCTTTTATTGAAAAATCTTACCATAAAGTAGCAGAAGTTTTATATTATCTAGCAATTATAGAACTTCTTGCATTCAGAATTATCTAATTTAAAATTAAATGATATTTCTGAAGTTCATTGTAAAGCAGTTGTTTAAAACATGCAAAAAATGCATTTCCTTGTGAAATGATATTATTAATAAGTAGAATTATTGTACAATTACCATGAGAAGGGAAGAAACACTGTTGTAAAAATGATTAAAACAGACTTTAACATAAGAGAAATTTTTTTCTCTGTAACGTTGGAGAACTTACATTTACCACACTTCACCAGAGAAGTTGTACAGATGGCAAATTAACATATGAAAAGATGCTACACATCATATGTCATCAGGAAAATAGAAATTAAAACAACAATGAGATACCATTACACATCTACCAGAATGGCCAAAATTCTCTGACTGAGAAACACCAAATGCTGGTGAGAATGTGGAGCAACAGGAACTCTTATTCATTGCTGATGGAAATGCAAATTGTACAGCCATTTTGAAAGACAGTTTGACAGTTTCTTATGTCCTCACAAAAACCTGCACATGAATGTTTATAGCAGGTTTATTCATAATTGCTAAAGCTTGAAAGCAACCAATTTGTCCTTCAGTAAGTGAATGGATTAATAAACTGTAATACATTCAGACAATAGAATATTATTTAGCACTAAAAAGAAATGAGCTATCAAGCTATAAAAAGACACAGAGGAAACTTAAATGCACATTACTAAGTGAAAGAAGACAATCTGAAAAACACTACATACTATATGATTCCAATGTATGAGATTCTGAAAAAGGCAAACTATGAAGACACTAAAAAAAATCAGTGGTTGCCAGGGGTTTAGGGAAGGGGAGGGAGGAATAGGCAGAGCATAGGGGATTTCTAGGGCAGTGAAACTACTTTGTATGATACCATAGTCATGAATACATATTATTGTGCATTTTCCAAACCCATAGGATGTACAACACCAGGAGTGAACATTATTGAAAACTATGGACTTTGGGTGATAATGATGTGTCAGTGTAGGTTCATCAGTTGTAACAAACATCTGCTTTGGTGAGGGATGTTACTAAAGGCGGTGTATATGCATGTGTCGGGGCATAAGGTATACAAGAAATCTCCAGACTTTCTAGTCAATTATGTTGTTAACCTAAAAATTCTCTAAAAACTAGAGTCTATTAAAAAAATTGAACACCATAACTTAATTGGGTTGGATGGAAACTTTCTCGACAAATGACTGTTCTGAAGTAAACTTTGGGAATCTTTCAACAAATTACATTTTCTCTTTAAATGTTGTTTTTCTCTCTTCAAGGTATTGTTTGTCCTCTTTATTCATACAAATATATACCAAAGAGCTTGTTTTATAATTCAGAATAGTGATAACTAGGGACTTTTTAGGGGAGAGTTTATGAATACTTTAAAATCCGTGTCTGCAATGATTGTTTCTATTTTCCAGGTCGAGTGCATCTCAGATCAGCCAGGCTTGTGTTGGGAGTTGGCAGAGAGGCAGAGTGAGATCTATCTTTATTTGAAAGAAATATTATATTGAGCATTTTTCATTCCAGGAATTTCTCTCCCACCCTGCAAAGCATGCCAAGAGCAGATGTCCTTGGGGCAAAGCCCAGCTAGGGATTATATACCATCTTGCTATTTCTTTGCTTACAGCTTTTTCCATTGAAAATGTCCTTTCTTTTGCAAACAATTTCCAATTTATTGTATGTGACCAGCAAAATTGAGATTTATGTTCAACTTTTCAGGAACAACTCTATTTTGTAGCTGAGGGCAAACTGTGTTGCAAGTTGTATATCCTGGATTTGTTCCCATTTTATTAGGTAAGCATAGGTAATCTGTTGCTAACACAATGTTCATAAACTGATTTCATCTCTTTTGTGCTTTATAAACCTGAGGTCTTATATCCTTCGAATTAAAACAAAAGCATATACTATTCTGTGTAATACACTACCTGGTATAACATAAACTTTGAAACCAAGATCCCTATTCTTGATTGGCTACTGAGTAAACAGTAAGACATCTCTTTTAAATTAGACTAAGAAAAACATTCCTTAAAACCTTGCAAGAAAAATTAATGCATGCGTTTTTAAGTTCCCTTGGCAACGCAAATAAGGGCTTATATTTATGTTCATTAAAAACACTGTGTCACTCTGCAGTGTTAGTTATAATGGTTTAGAAATGGATATTTAAAAGTGCAGACTTGAGAAACTTCTTGCAATCCTGTATTTTAGAGAACAGTGTCATGACTGAAATTTCAAAAATATCAAAAAAGCACTGGTTTTTAAAGCACATGGTTGTCAGTAGATGGCTTTAGCTATAGTAGATTTATATTACTGACTGTTAATTTGCTGATTCTCTCTGTTACACTAACAACCAGCGGTTTTCATGATTTTCTTCACATTTCATGTACACACATCTGTGGATATCACAGGTAGAGATATTTAAAAATAGAAAACTACATGTTCCAGAAGAAAGAGATCTTATCCCAGATTACTTCTGGGCAAGGTTCGCACTCCTTATTACCCTCATTGACAAAATAAAATATAAAATAAAGCAAAAATGAAACAATATAAAATAAATAAAACTATCCTTTAAAACTGAAAAGGAAGAGAATGTATATCAAAAGTACACTTTACCTTAAATATTTTCATTCATATGTAGTGAAAATCTTGCATAAACAATATAAAAGTGATAGAAATATATAGGCATCTTATCCTTTCCTTACACAAAATATATAAGAATTTTTCCAAATAGGCATTTTTTTGAGAGACAGGATCTTGCTGTGTTGCCCAAGCTGGAGTCAATGAGTACTCACAGGTGCAATCATAGTGCACTGAAACCTCCTTGAACTCCTGACCTCAAGGGATCCTCTCACCTCAGCCTCTCGAGTAGCTGAGACAACAGGCACACACCATGATGCCTAGTCCAAACAAAAAAAAGATTTTTGTGAACAGTGCCATACCTCTGTGCCAGCAGGACTGGTAATAGTAGGGGAAATTCTTTCTCTTTATCTTGTATGTAAGAGGGCTTTTTTTTCTCTCTCTCTTTCTAAATAAGTATCTACCCTGTTTGTCATTGCTTGGGTTACATTATAAGCCAAGACAAAGTCAAACTGTAAAAGTCGGGAAAAGAAAAGACATCAGGACATTTTCTTAGCAGGTTTTCCTAAATTAGGCTCTACTTTTATACGTAAGAAAATAACCTGATTTGTGTCTGAGATGCATAGTCACAATACAGTAGATCATGCTGTCAGGAGTTTTGTTTGATGGCTTTAAATTCATATTTTTCTAATCTTAACTCTTTTCCCCCCACTCTCTTTGTGTGGACTGATGCTGGGTGTTTCTGCTGGCGTCTGGATGGGAACCTGGGGGGCTAGATGTTTCTCTGTGGTGCTATCAGCACATGTCATCTTCACTATCCTTTAGGAACATAATATGGCTCATAAACATGGACAAGGTGCTTCAGTTGATTCCGATTATCTACTTTAGGATTAGGATACCCTTGCTGCAGAGCAAGACAAATTTATGGGCTACTGTGGGCACAGTGTTTGGCTAGGTATTTTATCAGACTATTTTGACGCACTACCTTAACGTTTGGTTCCTGGGATGGCCTTGGGCTCCACTAAGGTAAATGGTCAATGCAAAAGCCTGATACTCTCCCATGCAAGCTCTGACTGGCTGCAGGATGGTTTGCTGAAACCCTCAATATAAAACAATGTTATCCTGGTGGAGTTACTGTGACAACAACAAAAAAAACAAGCCATCATTACTCTACTATGGAATATTCCTTTTGTGTGTGTGTAAATTATAAATATTACTTTTTCTCCCCACCTTCAGTTTTTAAAATGTGGTTTCACATTTCATTTAATGCTAAATGGTTCATTACATAGAGTAGCAACTCAGTTCTCTTATTATGGTGTTATCTTTCACTTTGTCAAAATATGTCTACTTGATAAGAAATCTGACAGAAGTTGCTTATGATGGGATCACTAACAGCCATCAGTTTCTCTCCAGCAAATGAAACTGTAACCATGGTGACGGCCTTTTTTTTTTGCCAGAATGAAAATGAGACAGCACTCTGCTGCAGCCATTAGCAGAATACACAAATGTCCCTCAAGGCAAACATCTAAAGCAAATGGACTGCAAAGGAAGGAGCACTAATTTCTATTTATTTAGGATTTGTAAACCTAGCAGAGCAAGATATTAACAAAGGAACAAACAAAGAAAGCTTAAAAATCCCTGCTGTTTGTGTTTTTCTTTTGGTTTATGAAACTCCTTGTTTCAAATCAAAAATACTCCGGTTTGATTTTCCTACTCTAGTGTTGAATAATACCAACAATGTGCCTTTGACTCTCCCCCCGGATGTTTCCTGAGTTTTCCTTCCCCCTGGCAGAAAGAGGAAAAGAGAACTTAATCAATCAAGTAGAAAAAGTACTTTAAATGATAAGGAGTTTCTCCTCTCTTCTTTTAAATGTATATTGTAGGGAAAACTATCAAAAATGAAATACAAGATGTCGTTTTTCATATACTTTAATTTTCAAAGAGGCATGTTCATTCTGATAAGGTGCATAGAAGCTGATAATAAGTCCATTCTAACACTATCAGCAATCAGCCACAGACTGTCAAAGACCTTTCAAGTGTCAGACCCTTCTCACTGTCTTCTTATTCACCATTAGATCATCTCACTAGAAACTACTTAGTGCATGCAGATATTCTTTTGACAGATGTGGCTTAGGTGAAGTTTCTTTAGCCATCTATGATATGAAAAATGATTTTCTTTAACTGTCTTATAACTAAACCAAAATATTATTTTAGAATAATTGATTGATCTCTGTCTCTCTTTCTTTCTCATTCTCTCTTAAAGCCTTTTCTCTCCCTCTCTTTCCCTCCCTCTCCTTTCCTTATTTCTTGAATTATTCTAACAATTGAGCAAAAATCCCTTTCAATATTCAGTTTATTAAACTGACTGATTCAGTTTATTTGCTAAAAACATCAAATTAATTTTTAATTTACAACTTGATCAGAAGAGCAACTAACTTCAATAGTGTTTCACAAAGGCTTCAGGAAACTTCCTAAAGGCTAATTGATGTACACATTCTTCCAGAATCCCCACTGCCACCTCTAGAAAGGCACAAAATTATCAGCTTCAGGTAATGACATTTTTGCCCAATATTTTATTCGGAAAATCCAAGTTGGTAGATTCTGAAGCATACCAAGGGGGTCAATCTAAAAACGTGTGGCTGTATTTTTATAGTTATGCTATGGAATTTATCAGTGACCGCTACAGTGCAGATACTCTGCATACCCATCTCTGGAGTGTGTTGTTCTTTAATTTCCAGTTGTTTCTTTGGACAGGTCTCAGTTTGCTGTACATTTAGTTTTTCTTGCCAATGTTCAACATCTTCCTCAAGGCACTGTGGATTGAAGGTAAGCTTTTTTGGGCAGGTGCAGTCAGAAACTGGCCACTGGCCAGATATTCACTAACTCATTCTTATGCTCTTAAACTGCAAGACCTCTAAGGGTCATCACAATATCTCCAAAAGTGATGGAAACAACAGGAAAAGAGGTTTAGGCGTTGATTTTGAATCTGGGGAAAAAGTTTAGCTTGGAAGGTTTCCTTTCCATAGTCATTCTTTAATTTTTACTGAGCCAATGATAAACTAATTGATATCTCTAGCTTGAAACTTATTTTGTGAAGTGTTTTATGAAAAATATTTGTATATTAATTCGTGAAATATACACTGAGTGCCTTGTCTATGTAAGAAATGATTTAGACTCTAGCATATGAGATGTGATTTGTATATAAATAGCTATATAATGCCATATTAATAATAAAAATAATAATAACAGTCAATATTTGCTAGGTGTTTGACAAGTACCTGGCACTGTGAGGTGGTAAGGGGACCACTTAGGAACCCATAGCAATAATCCAGATGAGGAGTGAAAAGATCCGCCCTTGAATGACAGTGGAAACAGAAAAGATGGATTGGAAGCTAGAAATATGACGAGTTAGAAAAAATTGTATCCCATATATCCTTCTCCTTTATAAAGAAGGAAGAAGAGTCAGACATATCTTTGAGATTTTGGTATTTCCCAGTCAAATATAAAATATAATTATCCTATTGTATTAGTCTGTTCTCATGCTCCCATAAAGACCTGCCTAAGACTGGATAAATTATAAAGGAAAGAGGTTTAATTGGCTCAGAGTTCCACAGGGATGACTAGGCCTCGGGAAACTTATAATTATGGTGGAAGGGGAAGCAAACACATCTTTCCTCATATGGCAACAGGAAGGAGAAGAATGAGTGCCCAGCAAAGGGAGAAGCCCCTTATACAACCATCAGATCTTGTGAGAACTCACTTACTGTCACGAGAAAAGCATGGAAGAAACCCACCTCCATGATTCAGTTATCTCCACCTGGTCCCTCCCACGACACATGGGGTTTATGGGAACCACAATTCGAAATGAAATTTGGGTGGGGACACAGCCAAACTACGTCATATATATTATTTGGTCCAGGAGTGTCCTATGTGGTGTAATGTTAAAATGCTCAGGCCAGTGTTTAGACAATTACTAGCTGTACATATGGACAAGTTGATACCATTTTAGCTCAGTTTCCTCATTTGTTAACTGTGTAGAGTTTTTACTTGTTGTCTGCAGGGCATTGGTTTCAGGACTCCCCAAAGATGCGAAAACCCATGGATGCTCAAGTTCCTTATATAAAATGGCATAGTATTTTCATGTATCCCATGCACATCATCCTCTAAACTTTAAATCATCTCTAGATTACTTACAATACCTAACACAATGTAAATGCTATGTCAGTAGTTGTTATAATGTAGTCTTCTTTATTTGTATCATTAGTTATTGTATTTTGTGTGTGTGTGTCTCTGTGTGTGTGTGTGTGTGTGTTCTCTCAAATACTTGTGATCCTTGAATGGTTGAGTCTGTGGATGTGGAACTAACAGTTCAGAAGGCCTGACTGCATAAAAGTCACTGGTGTTTAGTGAACATCCAATGAATGTTAGCTCTTATTATTTGTTAGGAGAGTGGGATGTGACAAAGTTTAAAAGGTACTGTTTGTATTGTCAGCTGAGCACTCTCCACAGTGATTCTTTGATTAATTAAAGATCATCTAATCAGCTGTACTCAAAGTGATGTGATAAGGAGTTTTTACCGCAGGATGTGCCAACACCCTGCTTCCTTCATCCACAGAGGAGATCTCAGCAGAACCAAGCAGTGCGCTCAGTGACTGAGTTGTTTTGTGTTCTAGCTTGTGGATTGTGAACAAACAGGCCCTCCACCCATAGCCAACCCTTCCATGGTGTACACTTTACATATCACTGATCTCCACATTAAATAAAAGGAATTAAAAGCAGAAAATTAATGTCTAAAATATGCCCATTAGGACATGCTTACTCCACCTTGTAAACCTTTGACTTCTCTCCTGTACGCCAAGCACAGGGAGGTCCAAAATAAGGAACAAAGAAAATGGCACTGTGACTTTATCTGTCATTGGCCAATCCAGTCCCCTGAGCCTAAGGGTCTTCTTTTTTTTTTTTCTGGGTGGGTGCTTGACCACCAAGCCTTGGTCATGCCTCAGCTAGATGATACTAGGTTAAGCTATTCTGAGAGCCTGTCAAGAATGTTAAGGCAGTTCTGTGAGTATTTCTAGCTGTCTAGTCTGAATCACCTCATGAGGAAGATCAAATTTCTAGTGATTTCTTGTATTCCTTAATATTCCAAGGATGATACTAAGTTATCTGATGCTCATCTGAACTCACCACCATATAGACCTCAGCCTCAAACTCAACTCAGGATAAAAGCTATCTCTACAAGATGGAAGACAACAGGCCTTGCATGCTGGCACTCATTCTGTATTGTAGCTTGAGGACCACTTTTGAAGTGTTGCTGTTGTAATGACTTTGTAAGAAGCTGAATAAACGTCAGCACGATGCATCTGATTCCAGAGTTCCTAAGGAATGAGCATGCACTCTTTGAGTGCATGACCTAGCACTTTTTTGATTTGTTGCCGTTACAGTGCAGGAAACTTCTAGAAGATCTTCCCAGAGGCAAATTCCCATTAAGTTTTGAAATCAGCAGTCCTGTCTCTCAGCCTTTCCAATTCTCCTTTACATAACTCGCCCCATATTTTAGCAACTTCATGTACAGGAACTACTTTCTCATGATGCCATTTGAAAATCCAATTCACATATAAATATAAATGATCATTTATAGAATTTTGGAAAGTGCTTGCTTTCTCAAAAGCAACTAAAAGTAGTAGATAAACATGTCTCTAATGATGGTATTACATGTACCATCATTAAAATACTTTAGAGAAAAATCAACTCCCAAGTGTCCCTAAAATCACCATCCGTTCTTCTGAGCCATAAGGCTACTTTGACAATGTACATGTCAGGATCTCTCAGCTCAACATGATGGGAACAGAGAAAACGAAAGGCAACTAATTTGCTTGGTGAGCACTTGCTCTGATTTCTACTGTACTAAATTGACTAGCCATGCAAAAAATAGGATTAACTCTCCAATTAGGAACTCGTAATTTTTTTAAACAATTTGAGCCTGCCTCTATAAGGAAGTTATTAATAAAAGAAGCCATTACATTCAAAATAGACAGTAGTAAAGTTGGGAACTTCCTTCTTCATCGAATTACATTTTCACTCACCTAAAAGCAATACCAAGCTTCCAGCTTTCAAAATAAATGAAGGCTACTCAATAAGCGCCTAACACCCATAAAAATCTGAGCCAAGCGAGTGTTATTTCAGGTTGGTATTTATCCCAGGAGTGAAGTTTTATGGGAAGCATATGAGATGCATGAATATGTTTCAATGCATATCATATTTATTAAAATTTTTTTAGCATTTTTATGTTTTTCCTGGCAACTTAGAAAGTCATCTTTCAAGTAATTTAAGTTACAAATGTAGAAAAATAATGTATATTTAGTTTATATTTCTTAGTAGTGAATATTCTCTTTTAACATTTATTTCTTCTTTATAATTATTGACTTTTTTCCTAATCTTAAAAGGCCCACAGCCTTTACCTCTTGGTTCCTTGGTGTTGAATATTCACAATGAGAGTTTAGTGATCTCAAAACCTAAGTGAGCCAAGGTTTTCAGAAGTTGAGCATGAGACAGACCTTACAGCCTTGCGCTCCCCACTTTTGCAACATCTTAGGTTTTTCTGAGTCACGGGGAAGATTGGAAACTCATGGCAAAATTTCAGACTCTTTTTTATCTCTAGTTTCCCAACACCGTGCTTGTACAATTATAACAAAGACTCCCCCTGCTTTAATTCAGATCAACTCCTTCCTGTACTTGGGTACATTTCTGCTGGTGCCTAAAGATAAATGTCCCCAGCTCCTGAATTATGGCCTTCTCCCCTTAACATTACTAGTTTTAAAGAATGAGGTAAAAAAACAAACAAACAAACAAAAAAAAAAACAAAAAAAAAACTCATATAAGAACTTTCATAATCAAGGAAAAACATGTTATCCAGTCTTCCTGCTCACAAATGTCATAACTGGTCCAGTTAAACTGCAAATAAAACATTTTATTTGAACTTAGAGGTGCTACAGTATTTCCTTTAATTTTATAGGTCATATTGGTGACATTGTTGGATAGAATTTATGAAATGCTTTAAATAATGACAGGTTACCATTTTTCAAATGTTTACATTTTGTTAATAATTTCACTTAACATGAAAGAGCTGAAAAAACTAGAATTAGTTGAAAATATTATATTTCATGTTTTTGAGAGCCATAATAGAATTCATTTCTAACTTCCAGTCACTATGTATGTAGCTATCTGAGCATGTTACACATTAATGTACTTCAAATCAAGCATCTCTCTTCCACACATTGTTTTATAAAAACTTGAAATAACATTTCTTAAAATAAAAAGTAAAAAGAACTGTAAGGGGGGGTCAACTTTTGTCACAAACTTTATGAATTGTTTAGAGATATATTAAAATATTGCAACAATTCACATATCAGCTTTCAAATATTCCTATTTCCAGTTTGTGAGTCTAGATTGTTCACTGTGCTTTGCTTCCTTGGGTTAAAATGTATTGTTATTTTCCTTAGACCAGTTACTTCTGACTCTCACATGATCAGGAAAATCCTTCCTGATCCCCTGGAATATTTTCTCACAGGAGTGTTCTATATCTAGGTAGATGAATTTCAGGAAGAAAATACAGCTCGTCTATGATTCAAAAATATTGCTAATTCTTGATTACTGAGGCTTTTTCTTGACTGGATGATGAAGATGATAAGACTTGTAACGACCTTCAGAAACAAGAGCGCTTGAGAAGGGTTATATAGTATATGGGACTTGCTGCTTTCCCACATGGGCACTGAAAATGTGTAAAATTGGACTCAGGGATTAGAACAATGAAATGATTAAAGAGCGACGACCCTATTAAAGTCACAGCATAGCACTGGTTATGTAAAATATCTTTGAACCTTGGAGATTTTTTTGCTTTTTTCAATTTTTTCTATTTCTATTCTCACGTTTCCTAGAGCTATGAGATGATCACATTGTAACTGAGCACATACACCTTATTCTCGAAAGGTTGACACCAGGAACTCTTCAGAGTACTTATCATCACTTAGGAAGAGGTAGAAAGATAGTGGAGAACACTAGAATTTATAAGACTCACTATGAAAAATGCCAACTACTTCTCATGATATTCCTTTTAAAAACATGTCATCAAACATCTGGTAACTACTGAGTTAAGTGACTTGAGAAATAATTTTCTAGACTAATTAGGGACTATGCTAGATAACACAGGTTTCCTAGCTGTTGGTTCACTCCTCTCTCCAGTGATATAAATGGTACAAATATAGTGCTTTGAGTGTTCAGCAAAGAAGAGACCAATTCCTTCTGGAAGTGAATTTGGTATTTGAAATGGAATACATAAAGAACTGGTAAGAAAATGCAGAAGATAAACCATTCTAGGGAGAAAAAACAGCATAAACAACTTCATGACAGAGGGTGCTCAATAATACAAATTTTGGAAACAGAAATATGAAGTAGAAATACTTTAAATAGTAGAGAAAAGTTTGAATTTGAGTTCTACCATGAACTTTGAGACACTGGACTTGTTTTTAACAACCTAAGGCTTCATTTATAAATTAGATGTAATGTCATCTTCCTTTTAGAGCTTTTACGAGCATTAAATAAATAGTGTTTGTATAGTACCTGGTTCATAGTAAATGCTCAATAAACCATAGTAATCTGTTAAAGGATTTTTATGCAAGGCAATGATATAATTTGAGCTACCTTTTATTTCTGAAGCACAAATTCTTTCTTAAATGAAAGGAGAGCGAAAGATACTTTTCCTGATGTTGTGCTTCATAGAAAAATATTTAAGTTAGGGCTTAGATCAACTCCAACCTGTACTTGGGTACATTTCTGCTGTTGCCTAAAGATAAATGTCCCCAGCTCAAGTATGATTCATCCCATATAATAAACGGCTAACTGCATTTTATGTCCAAAAATTTAAGACCCAAAACTTCAATGATACTATTAATATGGTGAACTTTTGTTGTATAACAATCAGTGCTTAAAGTAAGAAAGGACATGGGAAGTACTGTGTCTTTTTTTCAGTTAAGTAATAAATAAAGAAATGAGATAGTTCTCTTATGAAGTTATAAAAGCAAGTTTAAACATCAGAATTCATTTCTGAGGTTATTTAGTCTAAATCCATTATTTTCCAGTGAAGAGACTGAGGAACAAGAAGATGAAGAGAGTACTGTCTGTATTCATTCTTAAGAGCATGACGACCCTTGAAAATTTTCATTAGTTAATGTAAAAATAAGAAATTTTAAAATGATGGGAGCTTTTGTGAAGCAAAATGTATTTATTTAAATATTTAACATTATTATTTTATGCCAAATATGTATATAATAATAATAATATTGAAGGACATCATAATTTTTACTAACCTTATTGAACAGCATATTAAATAATCAAGTACTTGTCATGATATTCCTTTTAAAAACATGTCATGGCTCTTTAAATCAAATATCTGGTAACCACTGAATTAAGTAACTTGAGAAAGAATTTTCTAGACTAATAAGAGACTATACTAGATAACACAGGTTTCCTAGATCTTGGTTCAGTACTCTCTCCAATGCCTCCAAATGTAATTTCTTTTAAGAACCTCATTATAGGATCCAGGAAAACAAATTCAATATTTCTGTGTTCTTTCCCAGTCACTTTTTAGACATTCTGCTTCGGAACAAAATTTTCCCATGTTAAGGAAGGTAGAAGGCAACTAATAAAAATTTTTAAATACGTCAATATCCCTACCTGATGATCATTCTTTGAATGTTTTGTAGGGGGAGTAGAGAATGTAATAAAAAAAATTGGTTATCTCCATATTTTATTCATCCCGTTTTGGCCAATGATATTTCATCGATATATATATATTCACCAGCTATGTCCATGTGTGTATACACACACACACACACACACACACACACATAATGATTTTTTTAATATCCTGACCAAATATTGTGTTTGTGCCTCTGGGTATGTGTGCATGTGTGTATTTGTAGCAACTTCAGTGGTATATTTGACCTTCATTGTTCCCTCTAAAGGATCATGTTGAATGTGGAAATGATGAAATGAAGTTTGCAGAAGCTGTAGTTTTGCCCAAGATTAGTTTGCTGAATTTTGATTTCTTTACCTCACATGACATTTTTGTTGACTTTAAAAGAAGCTTAATGGGTAGAAGAGCTCTGAAGGGATTAAAGAAGAACATGAATTCTTCCCAGAAGTTTTAAATCATATTTTAGTTCCTGGGAAAAAATATAGGTCTGGACTTGAATAGTATTATGCTACAAAAATATTTCATCAGAAGTGTGGAGTTCATCAAAATTACAAACACACATTGCATCCCTTCAAAGATGTCTTCTAACTGCTGGCTAGATTTCACATTAGATAGTTAATTGTAAATCAGGAATTTTTGTTGTTGTATCCTTCCAATTGCATTAGTAGCTGATGACATAGTCTCACCAGTTATACTGTATTACTTAGAAAAAAAAATCTCTACAGAAATATTTTCCTGACTGGGCACAGTGGTTCATGCCTGTAATCCCAGCACTTTAGGAGGCCAAGCCAGGTGAATAACTTGAGCCCAAGAGTTCAAGACCAACCTGGGCAACATGACAAAACCTTGTCTCTACTAAAAGTACAAAAAAATTAGCCAGGCGCATGCCTGTAGTTCCAGCTTCTCAAGAGGCTGAGGTGGGAGGATCACCTGAGCCCGAGAGGTTGAGGCTGTAGTGAGCCATGATCATGCCACAGCACTCCAGCCTGGGTGACAAGAGTGAGACCCTGAACCACATTAACACATGAACAAAATAAATATATTTAACTAACTTACTCATTTCTACTGATAGAACACTAAATTAATCCTAATATGTCATTTTCATATCTATTTATTTGTATATTTTCCCCTTAGAATGGTTTTTCCAACAAAATTTCTCAATCTGAGGATAATCGATGAAGAGGCAACTACAGCCTTAAAGTACACCCTAACCATGTTGAGATTTGTCTTTGCCACACATTCTTCATATAATCTCTTCCTGTGTGAAAGAAAGAAAGAAATGGCTAATTTTACATCTCCTAGAGAATAACATACATATATTAACTCTTTGAAATATAAAATTTAGAAATGGTCATTTGAATGACGCCAGTGCAATCATGGAGCTCCTTAGCACACATGGAACATGGTGATTAGGCTGAAATATGGATTAGAAAGCCTGTTGTGCAGGGTGACTCACTGTTCCCCTTCTTATGAAAGAAAGAAAATGCAGTCTTTACTCAACACTCAAGAGCTATATTCCAATTGCATAGGTCACATGATGATGAAGTCCTGCAGTTATTTTCTTAACTTCCTCAACCTTTCCCCATTCGCTGTCAAAGACCCAATTGCCATCATTCTTGAAGGATAAAAGCTCCCCCACTTTTAACACATTTTTCCTCATGCCTTCTGATTCTCTCCTCCCTAATGTTCCATGCATCCCTTATAATATCTTTTGGATAGGTTTTCAGTCCTTCTCAGTCAGACCCAGTTCTGGGCTGGAAGATTGGATCCAAAATATGGGGGAACAAGGACATTCCACCTGATGCCAGAGAAATAAAAAGGATCCTAAGCGTCTATGTTGAACAATTATATACAAACAAATTTCATAAACTAGAAGAAATGGATGCATTCCCAGATGCTTGCTACCTACGAAGATTGAGTCATGAAGAAATAGAAAATCTAGCTACTTACAAATCTCCTGCAACTTTATAATACCAATAGAGTGCCTTCTGCCTTTGTAGTTTTCAGCGACATTATAAATGTGTCATCCAATTGCCTTAACCTCAGTGGGTTCCCTGTATTAGGAAAAAATGGGTCTCAATCAGTGTGAAAGTTGATTATGAAGTAACCTGTGAATACTTCTTGAAAATTGACGAAATGGTTAACTTATGGTGTAAGTATGTATGAAACAGTATATGACTTCTGGCAGAAAATGGAATTGCATCAAATGTTAGGTATCCCTTGAAAATTTACATAAAGCAACAGGCATAGTATGACTACTGAGCCAAATATTATTTTGAGGTTTTCAAGATGCATGTTTACTTTCATATTGTGGGGCTGAAGCAGCTAAAAGTGTTTGTAGACTAAGAAATGTTTTAGGTAAGAAAAGGCATTTAACACAGATGAAATCTGACTATATGGAAAGAGAATGCCTTCACAGTTATACACATTGAAGGAGAATTAAGAGACATAGCCCAACTATTCTGATTTGTAATAAAGTAGCAAGCTTCATGATTCAGTCAGGCTTATGCTCCTGTTCTACAAATCCCAGGTCACTAAGGAGCAACTCAGGTGAACAGTTTTAGTCATGGTACAGTTGTTTGCTTCATGAGTACTTTGTGTTAGAGGACTATATGGGGATTTGCAGATATCTCTGAATATATTCCTCCCAAACATCAGAAGTCTGCTCTCTATGGAAACAATGGGGTAGAGTCTGAAAATGGGTTGCCTTCTGACAATTAGACGGGACCCTAGCCTAACAGATTGCAGCAGAAATATTCAAAATCAACGTGTGCATGTAAGATTTGATACCAAAAAGGAGAGAAGAAAATCTTCAATGAAAACACAGAAAATCTAGAATTAGATAAATAAATATTGATAACACCCAGATAAATCTTTTCTAGGAAGATTAGCCTACCAGTCTGATCTTCATTTTCACGATTGTGAAAACGTATGTGTTAGACCAATGTTTCTCAAAACATAGCCTGCATCCAAATCACATAGAGACGTGGTTAAAACAAAGAACTCTGAACTCCACCACCAGAATTCTTGATTCGGTGGGTCTGGAGTGAGGCTTGAGAATTTACATTTTCAACAGTTTCCAGGTGGCGTTGATTGATGCTCCTGTTCCCACAACCACACTCCAAAAACCACTGCATTAAACCAGCAGAACCTGCTGCTGTTAAGCATTTAAATCAAATAAGTATCTCTCAACTACTTTATTTCTTGTTTCCAAGAACCTGAGGAATATATTATGCCTAGACGGAAGAAAATATACTAGACAGGTCAATGTAAGTCTTCACTTGGCACTTATGTTTAGCAATGTAAGTTGATAATTTGTTTTTCTGGGTTTATACATCAGTCTATTGTGAGCAAGAGCGTATCTAGGATTTATTAGAGCTGAATTTACACAATTGCTTGGGACGAATCTTTACGGAAAATAATATAAAGTTTTGAATAAATTTCTTAGGTGTGAAGGTGAATCTATATCTAGAAAATAAACCACAACAGATTATAAATGGAAAAAAAGCTTGTAAGTACCACAAACATCACAAAATTCAGATGAATGGTCTAGCTGCTGCTTCTGTACACTTGCTCTACTAGCTGCACACTGCTGGTGCTGGGTGCCATAGTGCACATTTGTGTGGAGATACAGCCTCAGGTCCTGCACTTCGATCATGAAATCCACTGAGTCAATGCAGGCGGTGGTTAGAATATCGCTGGAAGCTTTTCCTACTTGCACAGCTAGCAGTAGTAACATAGCAATGGCACCAAACCATCTAAATATAATTGTACTCTATCCAAACTAAATACATTCCCAACTCAGTTTTGCCTTAACACTATTCCTGAAGTGGTCCAGGGACCACTCCAATGCCACTCAATGACACTGAGGAAGTATTATAAAAATGGAAGAGACAGTGGTCTCAACCAATTGTAAGTAAAGGTGTGATCCCGTGAATCTATTATTAGACTCTTATTAGACATGAGCTTAGAAGGGCCCATGTTATTTAAGGACCCTGAAGCTTGAGTTTCTTTAATCTCCCAGCAAATCCATGGGAAGAAAGAGAAGGAATGTCCGAATCTGATTAAATCTAGAATCCCAACCATTTCCAGTGGTTGAGTTTACAAGGCTGAGGGTTAGAGATTGGCCAGCATGGATTCAACAAGATAAAAACCATACTTGCAGCCCATTGGTAGCGTATTCTGCATCACCAAGCACGACATGTCTAAATTTGTAGAAATTCTACCAGCCTTTGACACTTCATTACCTGGGACGTGTTCCAGTTTCCCCCTTTTGTTCTACACCTGGCTTGTCTTCTGGATGTGGGCAAAGAAGTAATAGGAAAGACATGAATACATCAAGAAAGTGAAAGGCAGCTTTGCAAAGTGATCTCCATGGCAGTGGGTAGGTCAGAAAAAGGCAAGTCATGGAGTTGAATGACCTGGGTCTGAATTTTTGCTCTTTACAAGCTGTGAGCCTTGGCCAAGTTAACCCCTCTGTACCTGAGTTTACTTAACAGTAAAACAAAAACAATAATATTACCTTCTTTATAAGGCTGCCATAAAGACTAAATGAGCTAATATATGCAAAGCATGTACAACACTGCCTGACACACAGTATCACTCAATAAAAGTTAGCTATTATTATTTGGAAAGTAAAGGCATTTAAAATGTGATTTCCAAAGCAGTAGCAGAAAAGATTTTTGGACTTATTTCCACTCTCCTCTTTTAATACTAAAATTAGCATGCTTCCAAGTCCAGTTCCTGGGTAACTGCTGTTGCTATTCTAGGCCATCTGTGATCTTCAATAGCACCACGTTTGGCGTTTCCAAACCGCAGCTATATCCCGTCACAACTCCTAGTGATCTGTTGTCTGTTTATTTGCAGAATTGGTCATAATTTGGTCCTTTTTGTATAAATTGTCTACATTAGCTCTTAAAATTCTGCAGTTGTCTACCAGGGTGCCAGCATTTGGATGGGTGTTATAACACTACATTTTCTCTTCATTACAAGTCCTAAAAATAGGGTGCCACTGACTAACGTTTTCAGCCTTCACAGCAAGATTTGGTTTGTCAGGAAATGGTGTGGGAGTAGTTCTCATATGCACTGAAGGTGCAAAGTGCAAAACAAAAATAACTCAACAAGAGTTTAACAGCCCTTCTTTATGTACGTTATTTACAAAGGCCACAATCTGGAGTTTCAGGCAGAGCCTTGGGAAGCTTGGGAGACTCTTCTGGAAGAGCAAAAGCTGCCAATTACACAAAAGGGAAGATGGAATGGAAAAAGACAAGTTTTAATTTGCTATCTCTGCCCTCTTCGTTAGTATTCAAGCATCAATAGAACTTTGAATTTAGTTGAACTTGGAAGGACTCCTCTATAATATAATGCCTAAAAACATATGGAGAAACCTCTAAACTATTCTTGCTTTCATTTCTATATGTACAATTTCCCCCATCTCTCTAGTGGGTGGCTACTTTTTTTTCAGCTGTCTTATTTTCTTATATGAAACAAGACATATTGTATTAGAGAATCTTAATTGCTTTTTCACTTTCTGTGGCTTCATAATGTTTAGCAGCAAATATTTTGCAAACATTGAGACACTTCAGAATTATTATTTCTACCCTTCAATAGAAATTCTAAATATATTCAGGAGGCAGGAGAAAAATAGTTGTCTTTATTAATAGGATTTCAATACAGAAAACAGTAAGCCATGATGTTGGATGCATTCTTTATTCCAGATCTAACAAACATATTCTTGATAAAGCTAAAAGTCATAGATGAAAATAATTAAATTATTTTGCTCCTTTTAAAAATACATTGCCATTAGTCATTCTATCACCAACTTAGAAGAGAACTCTAGCACATTGCATGGCATTGGGATGAATTCTTTATTTCCATGCCAATGAAATATTGTCACAAACACCTTGTTCAGGCAAAAGAAGATTTAGAATAGCTTTGCTTTATCACAGCTTGCAATGTACTTTTGGAGTTAATAGAATCACACAAATGAAATAACCAAAGAGATTTCCTCCTTTGCACTTTTTGAGGTGCTTTCTCATCAAAAGTTTTTCAGTTTTACAGGATGGAAAACTTTCTCTTTGTACTTAAAAATCAGAGAGAGAAAAACACACACTATTTTATTTGAAAAGCAAAGACGATGATGGATTAAAACAGATGTAGAGTGTTTGCAGTTATATAAGACTATTAGGGACCCTGCTTGTTCTGGTTTTTGTAATTTGTCCATGTCCTACTTTATATAACTCAATCCATTGTGAGTCAAACATGAAATAAGTGAATACAGTATTCCATATTTCACTTTGTCAGCAAATTAAAAAAAAAAAAGGGTAGGACAAACACAACAGTCATCATGGTTCTTGAATACAAAACAAAGCATTTTTCAAATCCCAGGGACCTGTAAGAAAAAGAAGGTTAAGGAGATTTTTCTTTAAACAATGAGCAGATGTGTTTGTTACTGTTGATGGACAAGCTTATCCATTTACTTCAATTAATAACAAGAGTGAACACATCAATACGTAAGCTTGTCCTGATGCCTTGATTTTTTTCCTATTTGACAGGTAATAGTGGGGCTGGGAAAATGTCACAACAATTTAGTCCTGCCTCACTGGCTTTAACTAGTTCAGTGACAATGGGAATGCATCTTGCTAAGATTCCTTATGATTCATAATAATGCAGCATCTGTCGACCCTTACAGAGGGTTTAAAATCTGTGACAATTAATGGTATAAAATCAGATCTTTTCATGGGTTATTCATTTGGGCATTAAGTAAAATCAAGTTAAAATATTTATGAACAGTATGAAAATGTGGAAACTTTCTTTAGGAACCTGTCTTTTCACATTGAGTCATAAATGAAACCAACTATGTTTGACAAAGAAAGGCCATTTCATCATACGGCCGAGCTACTAACCCCTTCCTATGTTCTAAAAGATCTTTTCTAAAACCTAACAGATTTTGCCAGAGAAACTCTAGTGAAAGCCAACGATCTCACACATTTCAGTATATAAGAGCAAATTATGCCTCCAGCAATGTTGACAATGGTTACCAAAATATAATCATATCAGTATATTGCTTCAGTGCTAGCTGAGTCAATAAATAAATGTTTTCCTTTGAACAGTAAAATTTGAATGATTAATAACTGCATGGAATGGGGAGGGTGAAATTGGCATTTTTTTAGAGGAAAATGAAAGCCATTTATACTATTCCAGTGGCAAAGGGTTTAGTACAGGAACCAGACTCGCATGCTCTATAGAGGTGTGGCAGAACTCGGAGAAAGCTCAGAGTGCATGGGCGAATAACATGATTTTTCAGAGCAGGAGCAACATATTCACATCTGTCTCCGCAGCATCTAGCACAACCCCTCTCACACATAGGGAACTCGACATGGGTTTTCTAGGAAGCAACATTCTTGTAGACCACTCCCAGCAATCCAGTTAACTGAATGTCTCTAAGACTAAATGCATGAAATGTAAGGCTGGTAGGAGGCTTAGAGGACAGCCTTACTTAGCTCTCCCCAAAACTTATCTTTTCACAACTGCGTAGTCCCTGCCGAATTCTGTGTTTTCACCTCCGTGAGGCCCTCCCTGATACCCCTGAGTACCCCAAAAATGAATCACATATTTCCTTGTTTCTTTTACATTGGTGCCTGTATAACAGAGCACTGATTGGGTTAATTCTGTTTGTCTCTGTAATCCCACTTGAGGTCTATAGATGCTTTTTCCTGTTTATCTTTGAATCATCTGATTTTAGAAACCAGCATGTCTCTAGTCCTGAGTAAATGTTTGAATTGTGTTGAATTGTTGATGCCAAGCCTAAATTCTTTAAACGAACTTGTCACATGAGAGCTAAAGTTTCTAATTTTGCTTTTAATTGGCACATACTAATTGTACATATTTACGGGGTACAGTGTGATGTCTCAATACATGTACACACTGTAGAAATCAAGTCAGAGTATTTAGCAAATCCATCACCTCATGCATTTATCATCTATTTGTGTCAAAAACATTCAAAACACTCTTCTTCTAGTATATCGTTTTTTCTGAAATGTCCAGTAAAATATGTGAACAGGGAAATGGGACAAAATAGGGTTAAAACAGCTGTTACAGGTCAAATTGTGTCCCACCGACCACCTCCGTAATTAAAAAAAACTCTTATGTGAAAGCATTAATCTGTAGTACCTCAGAATGTGTCTTTATTTGGCAATAGGATCTTTGTAGACAAAGATCAAGTTAAAATGAGGTCATTAGAGGAGGCCCTTATCCCATATGACTGGTGTCCTTTTGAGAAGGGAAAATTTGGACACAGTCACATACAGAGAGAAGATGACATAAAAACTCAGGGAGAAATGGCCATTTCCAAGCCAAACAGAGAGGCTTAGAGTTGATTATTCTACCACAGCCTTCAGAAGGTGCTCACTCTGCCAACTCCTTAATCTTAGACTTCAGTCCTTCAGAATTATGAGACAATACATTTCTGTTGTTGAAACTACCAGTTTGTGATACTTCGTTATAGCAGCCCCTGCCAACTAAGACAAGTATCCAATTTCTTTTGTCCATTAAAAAGAAAAACTAGAGAGAAAGTAGTTTGTAATGGCCTGGTGGCATTGTCAGGGAAAGTAGATAATATAAGGACTCATATACGACCTCTACAGAATATTATAAAATGGAAAAGCATGCATTCTTCCCTCCTATAGAAAAACATTATCTTCATGCTATTTCATGCTATTGCTATCTGGCACTAGCTCAGTGTACAAATGCTTTGTGTAATATGAAAATGTATCTTCAAGTAGGATGGAAAATTACATTTGCTATAATCAATCAACCTACTCTGAAAAATAGATTATTAAAAATGCCTTCATTTGATTACCGGGGTGAAAATATAAATAGAAAATAAAAATTCTAAATGCAGTGTAAGTATTGATAATGTGATGACTAGAGGAACTGTATTCATTTCTAACATTAATAAATTTTAAAGTTTTATTAATACCTACAATAATACAAGTTTGTTATATTAACCATGATTTACTTGGTCTTATCAACACAATGACTGTAAGTTAAACTAAAGGGGCTGCTATTTCTGAAATGAAAATAGAGACAAAGAAACAAAGAAAGGTGTGTTTACTGAGATAACATTTGAGTTGGGATGAGAGAAACAGTGTACAAATATGCTTATCTTAAAATTATTCATTTAAAATACGTGACATAATGTACCTGATAAGGCAAGGGAGGTTATGTATTAGTCTTTGATTGGTTGTACAGTTTTGTTTTTAATAGTTTTAACTTGATTTCAGCTCAGAGAGTCTAAATTTGTTTTCCTTCTGACAAAACCAAGCTCCCATTCTATGGGGGAAAAAAAAAAAACATAACAGTAAGCAAATATAGAGAGCTGTGGGTATCAGGGACACAGTAGAATTCTTGACTTTAAAATAGCTCATACAAACCTGCAATAATAAAGCAAAAGAATCATGAGTATCTAGATTGTATTTCCCTGAAAGAAAAATGCCTGCAATGTGAACCTCGGTCTACATTACCAACTAAGAACCCAATGTGCCAAGATGTGCTTTTCAATCATTCATTATAGTTGTTTTGTTACTGCCAGATAAGCCATCACTCAGCAAACATAAAATAGAAAAATTAAAGTAGTTAAGAAAGACCTCTATGAAAGGTTTTAATAGATTCAGATGTAAAAATATTTATAGCATTCATTCATTGAAAAGTAAAATAATAAGACGTGTTATCCAGCCTTCTGCCTTCAAAACCACATTCTCATTAATTCAGTAAATACTTACTGGCCACTAAATGATTTTAGTATATGGTTGGTCATATGCTGTGTTTGTATGTGTTTGCAAATATACTACATAAACTCTTATTTTATTAGAAAATGGGTGCACATTTCTATTTTCAGTTTTTCAAAGTAAATATATTTTCCTTAAACTGCTTCAACTACTTTTGTATATTTCAGAAGTCAATCTAAATCTATTTTAATGAATAGTGAGTGATTCTTATTTCTTATGACTTTATTCTAAGTGAGGGATAGGTAAGAGAATGTAAGAAAACAGTTTGAAGAGGGTATACAGACTGCTGTCATTAAAATTTTTCTTTAAGACTTTTCCAAATCTGCCTCAAGTAATTTTTGCTGACTAAGTTTTCATGCCTGTAAAAAGGATAATTGGACTACACTATCAATGACATAGGTTAAACTAATGAGAGTTGTGAGGACTGAGCAGACAGTGACTTAGAGAAACAAAGACCATTAATGTCTCTTTTCTTTTCTCCTTTTGTCGCACCTACCTCTCCAGAGCACCTCAGCACTGGATCAAAATGCCACACAACTATGTGAACAGGAGTCTCTTGCTTCAGCCATGTCCTCCATGCTGCTAGGAAATCATTCTACAAGTCCTCTATCAGCTACCTCTCCTCTGCTCCTATAGGTTTGCTAAGCCTTTGCTTTTCTTCTCAAAACTATCGTTTCCTCCATTCCCTTTAGTCTCAGATGATCTTTTCTCTACTTTCATCAGAAAAATAAAGACACTCAGGAAATAATTAAATGTCTTTACCCCATAACTGTAAGTAAATATACTTCTGTATGCATTTTTTCTCTATGCTGAGGGTCCCCAAGACCAATGCACTAATGTAAGGAATGAAATAGAGGATATAACTAATGACTCTTCAGTCATTGAAAGAATACTAAGAGAATATGATGAACAATTTTCACTCATAAATTCAGGAACTTAGAAGAAGCAGATCAAGCTCTTGAAAAGCACAACCTATAAAAACTCAACCATGATGAAATAGACAACCTAAACAGTCTTATAAGCTTTTTAAAAATGAATTGACAATGAAGAACTCTTGAAAAGAAATCTCCAGGTCTGGAAGGTTTTCTTGAATAATCCAGCCAGGTATTTAAAGAATTAACATTAATTTTACAAAACCTCTTCCATAAAATAAATAGAAAGGAACATTTCCCAACTAATCTTATAAGACCGAAGTATTACCTGGATATCAAAACCAGACAAAAAAACAGCACAGAAGAGGAAAACTATAGACCAATATCTCTCATGAACTTAAACCTAAAAATCCTCAACATAATATTAAGAAATCTTATCAGACAATGTATAAAAATAATTATATACTATGATAAAATGGGATTTATTCCAGGTATGCAGGCTGATTAAATATTCAAACCTCAATGTAGTTTACCATATCAACAAGCTAAGAAGGGGAAAAAAATCATATGATCGTATTAACTGACAGAAAAATAGTTTGACAAAATTAGACCTTCATTTCTGATTTAAAAAATAAAACTCTCAGGAAACTAGGAATAGAGGAAAACTTCCCTAACTTAATAAAAAGTATATACAAAATACCTATAGCTGACATCATATTTGGTGAAAGACTAAATGTTTTCTCTCTGAGATTGTGTGATGGTTACTATTAAGTGTCAACTTGATTGTACTGACAGATGAAAGTATTGTTCCTGGGTGTATCTGTGAGGGTGTTGCCAAAGGAGATTAACCTTTGAGTCAGTGGACTTGGAGAGGCAGACCCAGCCTCCATCTGGGTGGCCACCATCCAATCAACTGCTGACACGGCTAGAATAAAGCAGGCAGAAGGTGGGAGAAACTGACTTGATAACTCTTCCAGCCTTCATCTTTCTGCTGTGCTGGATGCTTCCTGCCTCCAAACATCAGACTCCAAGTTCTTCAGCTTTTGGACTCTTGGACTTACACCAGGGGTTTGCTAGGGTGTCTCCGGCCTTCAGCCACAACTAATGGCTGCAATGTCAGTTTCCCTACTTTTGAGGTTTTGGGACTTGGACTGGCTTCCTTGCTCCTCAGCTTGCAGACTGCCTATTGTGTGACTTCACCTTGTGATCCTGTGAGTCAATTTCCCTTAATAAACTCCCCTTCATTTATACATCTATTGTATTCGTTCTGTCCCTCTAGAGAACCTTAATACAAATTGGGAACAAGGTAAGAATGCATACTCTCACCACTCTTATTTGACACACTACTGGAAGTTAGAGCAATAGGAAAGAAAAATGAAATATATGCAGATTAAAAAAGGAAAAACTATTGTCTCTGTTTGCAGTTACATGATTATCCGCAGTTGAAAAATCTCAAGAATTCTACAAAAAAAAACCCTCATAAAACTAATAAATGAGTTCAGCAAGTTTGCAGTGTACAAAATCAATATACAAGCATCAATCACATTCTGTATACTAAATATGAATATATGCCAACCCAAATTTAAAAATCAGTATCATTTCAATCAGTCCAAAGAAAGTAAAATGCTTGGGTACAAACTTAATGAAACATATACAGGGTCTGCATGTTGAAAATTACCAGCTGCTGATACCAGAAATCAAAGAAGACCTAAATTAGTAAAGAGCCATTCTGTGGTCATAATTAGAAGACAATATAGTAAAGTTGTTAACTAGTTTTCTCCCCAAATTTACCTCTAGATTTAATTCAATTTCTGTCAAAATCCCAGCAAGATTTTTGGTAGGCATATGTAAGTTTATTTTTAAATTTATATGAAATGGCTTACGTTCTAAAATAGACGTAGTAATCTTGAAAAAAATAAAATAGGAGAAATCATTCATTCAGTATTAAGGCTGACTGTATAGCAATCAAAACAGTTTGATTACTGACAACACAGCAGTCAAGACAGTTTGCTATTTACATAGCAATCGACAGACAGATCAACGGAAGTGGATAGAGGACTGAGAATTAAACCTACACCAATATCTCCAACTGAGTTTTGACGAAGGTGCAAAGGCATTTCAATGGAGAAGGATAACTTTTCAACAAATAGTAATTAGATAATCAATTGGATATCTGTAGTCCAAAGCAATTGGATATTCATAGTCCAAAAATATGAACCTTAATCTACATCTTATACAAAAATTAACTCATAATGCATCAAGGACTTAAACATCAAATGTGAAACTATAAATTTCTTAGAAAAATTAAAATATTTGTAATCTAGGGCTAAGCAAACTGTTCTTAGACTTAGCACCAAAAGTGTGATTCATAAAATAAACATTTGATAAATTCAATTTCATCAAAATTCCAGACTTTTGGGTTTGGAAATGCTCTGATAGGAGCATGAAAAAACAAGATACAGATTGAGACAAAATATTCACAAACCAGAAAGGACTAGTCTCTCGAGTATGTAAAAAACTTGCAAGACTCAATAGTTTAAAGATATATAGAATTATAAGGTGGGCAACAGTTGTGAGCACCTACTTACTAAAGCAGATATTCAGATGTCAAATTAACATATGAAAAGATGTTCAAAACCATTTCCAATCAAAGAATAACACATTTAGACCAGGATATACACTACCTACCTATCTGAATTGTTAAAATAAAAAATAGTAACAACATTAAATGCTGGCAAGATGCCAAGAAGCTGGATCACACATATATTACTGGTATATATGGTGGTAATATAAAATGATATGACCATTCTGAGAAGCAGTCAGTGGTCTCTTATAAAACAAGACAGGCAACTACTGTGCTATTCAACAATTTCATTCTTGGACATTTATCCCAGAGAAACAAACGTTTAGCTGCCCTTTAGCCACTAGCCCTCTGGGTTATGAGAGGACTTTCTTGGTATTGGTATTAGTATTGGTATCACGGTGCTGGTATTCAAGTAACCCTTACTTTACTTGATAATGGACCCAAAGCGCAAGAATAATGATGCATGAAATTCATATAAGCCAAAGAGAAGCCATAAAATACTTTCTTTGAGTGGAAAAGTGAAAGTTCTCAACTAAGGAGAGAAAAAAAATGATATGCTGAGGTTGCTCAGATCTACAGTAAGAATTCATCTTCTATTAGTGAAACTGTGAAGAAGGAAAAAAATGGATACTAGTTTCACTGTTGCACTTCAAACTGCAAAAGCTATGGCCACAGTTAGTGATATGGGACAGGTAGTGTAGATAGTATGGATATGCTGGAAGAATGGCTTATTCACTTCTCAGGCAGGATACAGTAGGATGACTCAAGATTTCATCACACTAATCAGAATAGTCAGCAATTTAAAACTTATAAACTCTTTATTTCTAGAATTTTTTACTTGAGGTTTTTGGATCACAGTTGACTGTAGGTAACTGAAACCACAAAAAGAGAAACTGCACTATATTTTGTACAATGTTACATTGAGGCAAACGGGTTAAAAAGTATGTGGGATTTTTTTTCCCACTACACGTAGATCCACACTTTTTTTTCAAATAAAATAGTTTAGTTAAAAAATAATACTTGTAAAACAAATCGTAATTGATCTTGTTTCCTTCTAGTTGCTGTATTGAGTATACGCTTACTGTTATTATGTCCTCATTGGCCATTTACCCTTTGATTCATAGCTCCCAAGTTTGTAACCCCCTAACTCATTTAGACGACTGTGGAATTAACAGTGACCTCTATATTGCCAAAATCAAACATATGTCAGTCCTCATTCTGCTGGGCCCTCTACTACATTGGTGTCATCCCCAGATGAAAACTTTCTTATCTTGTGATTTCCATGGCATTAAATTTTCCTTTTTGTGGGCAGAGGATTACCTAGGTGCCAAAGCAAGAGACTGAAAGCACAAACTGTTTCAGTATAATAAGGAAAATAGAATAAGAATAGTCATAATACAAATTAGATATAGAGATATCATGGACAATTATCAATCATTATTATAAACATTATTAATCATTAGCTTTTAAAATTACTCTTTGTTGCATTACTAATATAACCTAGGAATAACCGGCAGGCATAGGATCAGGTGCTGAAGGGACATTGTGAGAAGTGACCTAGAAGGCAAGAGGTGAGCCTTCTGTCACACCCGCATAAGGGCCGCTTGAGGGCTCCTTGGTCAAGCGGTAACACCAGTGCCTGGGAAGGCACCTGTTACTTAATAGACCGCGAAAGGGAATCTCTTTTCCTTGGAGGAGTCAGGGAACACTCTGTTCCGCCAGCTTCTTGCGGAAGGCTGGATATTATCTAGGCCTGCCCACAGTCATCCGGAGACCTAAACCCCTCCCTGTGGTGCTGTGCTTCAGTGGTCACACTCCTTGTCCACTTTCATGCTCCTCTGGTACTCCTGGTTCCTCTTTGAAGTTCATAGTAGATAGCGGTAGAAGAAATAGTGAAGGTCTTAAAGTCTCTGATCTTTCTTGTAAGTGCAGAGAAGAAAACGCTGACATATGCTGCCTTCTCTCTCTCTCCACTTCAGCTACCTAAAAGGGAAGGGCCCCCCATCCTGTAATTACGTGACTTGTTTCACCTTGTCACTCACTTAGAAGATTCACCCTCCTTACCCTGCCCCCTTGTCTTGTATACAATAAATATCAGCTCACCCAGCAGTTCGGGGCCACTACCTGTCTTTGCATCTTGATGGTAGTGGTCCCCCGGGTCCAGCTGTTTTCTCTTTATCTTGTGTCTTTATTTATTACAATCTTTCGTGTCCGCACATGGGGAGAACACCTGCTAAGCCCCGTGGGGCTGGACCCTACACCTTTTCCTCTAGGTACCCCCTTTAATGTTTCTTTTCTTTTACCTGCCGTTTAAAATTTTAGCATTTCATGGAGTTCCATCCTCTTTGCCCTGGTTTTCACAGCCTCTATATATTCATGAATGACTTCTCTTATACCCATGACTTCAAGTACTATTTACAGATTGATGACTCTCAAATTCATATCTTTTCTATAAGTCTGGTGAGCCATTCAATAGACATTTCCACTTGGCTGTCCCTCTGCATCTCAGGGCAACACGTTTCACCTAATCTTACCCTCTTTTGACATTCCTAACAGTCATTCAGTGCTCCCCTAAATCCAGCCCTCCCTTAGACACTCAGAGTCTATAAAGCTCTTCTTCTTATCCATGTCTACTTAAAGTCGATTCACATTTTTGATTGATAGATTCTAACTTCCTAGTATTTCTGGAATGCGTATCTTCCTTCCAATCACCATGGCTGCTGCTTTGGTTCCAGTTCTCAGTGTTTATTCCCTGGATCATTCAATAGTCTCTTAAATAAAGTCCCTGGAACAACTCTGGTTTTCTCAAATATTTCTTCTCATCTGTAACCAATGATTTCACAAAAAACCACAAATTTGGTAACATCAAACCATTGTCTTAAACATTTTAATGATTTCCAAATGTTTCCAGATAAATTTCATATTTCTTAAGTCAGTATCCAAGCCCCATTGTAATCTATCTCCTGGTTTCTTTCCCGGTCTCTACTCCTAACTTTCCTTCCCACCCTTGTGCTCAAGTAATACAGAGTTTCAGTACGTCATTTCTACCTCCAAACTTTGGTATGTATTTTTTTCTTCTTGTTATCATACACACTTGTTTCTTGGTATCCATGGGAGATTGGTTTCAGAACCTTATCAGACACCATAATTTGTGGATGCTCAAGTCCCTGATATAAAATAGTACAGTATTCACATATAATTTAGGCACATCCTCCCATATACTTTAAATCATCTCTAGATTACTTACAATATCTAATGCAATGTAAATGCTATGTAAATAATTGTTATATTCTATCATTTAGAAAGTAATGACATGAACAAATCTGTACATGTTCAGCACAGATGCTTTTTTAAAAACAAATTTTTGACTCAGTTGGTAGAATCCATAGATGCTGAACCCGTGGACATGGAGGTCCAACTATACTTAGTACCTTCTTCATCAAAATAGTCCCATTTATTCTGCAATACAGTTCAGATATCATCTTTCTTACAAACCTTCCCCAGTTTGAGTTAGATGTCCTTCCTCTAGATATCTGGTACCCTGCATATTCATTTTCCAGGCTGCTATAACAAAGTATCACAAACTGGCAACACAAAACAACAGAAATTTATTGGCTCATGGTTCTGGAGGCTGGAAGGCCAAAATCAAGGTGTTGGCAGGCCCATGCTCTCTCTAAATTCTGGAGGAGGCAATATTCAACCCTGTATACCTGTTAGTATCTTTTTATGCTATTTACCACAGTTTACTGTTAGTTTCCTGCCAGTCCTATAGTATAAACTAAACACTGAGGTCTTGAATGAATAAAGCTACAGTGGCTATTCATCATTTCTGCCCTTCCAAGATTATGTCTCATATATAAGATATTTGGCTATTAAATATGGTGTTCCATTGTATCAATGCACAAGTCCTAAAAAGGCACAACTAACGTATGCAATCTGAGCCAGAGAGGGAGTGTGGTAACAAATCAGAAAATAAATTCATATCACAAGTAATGGGGAGCTTTAAAGACATAGAATAAAAGGGACAACAATGACAGGTTTTGAGTTCTTATCTCATACTTGGGGTTCACTATCACTCAAACCATAGCACCAACTCTGAGCTTCCCTGTCATAGCACTTTTCTGTGTCCCCTCCTTCATGGAAAATGCTAAATCAATTTGAAAAGTGTGCTTTAATTCCTTTTTTCCTTTAATTCCTTGTATCCTGTAAAAGCCTTTTCTTATAGGGTCCTTGCTCTTCCAGCCCCTAGAACCTACCCTGGCTCTCACTTTTTATATTCTCCCCCACCTCCCATCACCCATTGGCCCAGACTAACTTCGTGAAATGCTTGGCTGTTATGTCCTGCCTCATGAATTAGGCCGACAGTGATGGCCCTCCTGATAATAATGAATTCTTGCACCACGCTTCTCTAATACATACAGAAACTTATAATTACTGTCCTATTGGGAGTGATACAACATTCTCTTTAGACCTCAGAACTTTAATTCAACACCCTGAAAAACAGGTCTCCTCTGCTTTTCCCCTACCTCAGTAGTTCAGGAGTCACACCTAGGCATTCTCAAATGACAACTTTAACAGCATAGGCCCCTGAATTTCCCTTCTGTAAATAGAGGGGTTTGGTCCATACGATCTCTAAGAATTTTTTCATCTCAATATAGTATAGTATAGTTATATACAATGGTGACAGGAAGGAAATGTGTAACTGACCCAGGTAACATACTGTCTTTCAATACTGAGTTGTTATCACATGCCTGGCATCATGTATATGTATATGCACACACACAAACAAATGCACACACACACACATATATATACACACACATATATATGGTTATTTTGAGAGACTGTAAGTCATATGTAATTCTTTATGAATGATAGGTAAATATAGCATACTGCATGACTTTTCATTTACATTAACTGCTTTTGGGAGAATTAAGGAAAATTTTTACCTTAAAATTGGTCTGTGTAAATTTTTTAAAAATGCTTTCTTCCTTTTTGCTTCAATCTCATTAACGTAAATTGAAAAATAAACTTATTTGTTTTGCAAAATTTGTTTTCCATTTGCAGTATTTCCCACATATAATTATATCTGAATTGATGCTTTATCTTACCTATTAAAACACATGTAAAAAAGCCAATTACCTAAAAAGTACTGATGCTGCATTTCTCTAATAAATTTTGATAAAGGAAGAAAAAATATATATCTAAAGCAATGTTTATAATTATTGAAAATAGGATTATAAAATTAATTTGTAATAAATGTGAATCTATAAAAAAGCAAAATACTATTATTTTTATTACAAGGAAATTCATCTTATTCTGCTATCCTGATTAAAATGTAACATGAAGTCTAGATCTTAAAGTTATTATTTTTAAGAAAACTATCAACTTTGAATAAAAGTAGCTGTGCTTCTTTCTCTGGGGTACATTGGACAAGTTATTTGATATGGAAAAATTGATCAGGATATTAGAGTTAAATAAATATATTAACTCTGATAGTTGTATAATTGTAGTAATAATGTGGTGAGTTAAATATAAGTGACAGACAGCAAAGAACATAAAATAAAAGTTTTAAAATTATTTTGGTATCATTTCACCCCAGATAATGCCAAAGTACAAACATATGTAAGTGCCATAGCTTAAACTTTACCAAATTAAATCAGATCTGTTCACTTTAGGAGAGTTCTTAACACTAAATAATAGTTGTAAGAACGTAAAAGGTAAATACATTTAATATTTAGTCATGCATTTCATTTTCTGTTCATGAGCATAGTTTCTATTATTTGCAAGGTAGGTAAGAATTGAAAAATAAAGGTAATAAAATAAGTAGAAATGAAAAATTGAAAGATAAATTTCTATAGCAAAAGACTGACTTTATTGGAAATAGTCCTAAGAATTAGTAAGAAAAAAAATGAAAAGATGCTTAATTCTGAAGCGCTGTTGAGATTGCTATGGTTCTGGTTAGTCAAATGCTTGTTAATGAGTAATCATTGCTGCTGATCCTTGGTTTCATTTTCTTTTTTCCTGGCTTTCTCTAGAACTTTGCCTTGTACTTTATTAATACCACCACTGAGATTCATGAAATACTTAGTATATTACTGAATACTGATTGTACAAATGTCAACTGGCTGCTTGTTCTCTGTAGTTTGCCTTGGCTGCAAGCTCTACGGTATATTTAACTTCATTTTTATCATTACCAAAGTGACCTTTTAGAAATATATTTTGCTCTACTGATATCTGAACTTCAGTTAAGGCTCTTTTTGAGGAAGGTGTTTGGATTCATTGAACAATGGCAAAATGACCAGTGAAAGTGAAAATCACAGCACAGTTACTGCACAGAGAAGGAGATCCACGTGTCTCCTCTTTCCCACATCGTCCAGGCTGTAGATTTAACAGGATGCAGGAGAATAAAATTTGTACTTATAGCCAAACAGGTAATGGGTACAAGTCCAGTTATTAGTAGATAATAAATGCTTTTTAAAAATGATGATGTGATAAAATACTTTCCTTCAGAGGCATTTAAAAACAGAAAAGATTCTCATTGCTTTGAAATAGAGTAGGTTTGAATCCAAAGGTATAGATTAACCCATTATGGTTCTTTTACTACCAGTGTATATTTTGGGACAAAAATTCCACTTCGTTAAGGACACACACACACACACACACACACACACACACAGTAGGCCTTAGAGTCCATCCTTGAATCCCCCAAAATAACTGGCATAGACCTGGCAGAATTTTGTACCTCATAAATAAATTCTTCAAAAGTGTTGGCTTTTAAAATGTTTGTAGGCATATGTTAAGTTTCTAGTTTTTAGGTCTAATGAATAGACCTTGCAGCAGTACTTTTCAAAGTGCAGGTTGCAACCCATTGGGTAAATAAAATCAATTCAACTAGCACTTTCATTAATACATATATTAAAATGTTGTTTCTTTGGAGGGACAAATATACAAGTAACCAAACCAATAGCTAAAGTAAACACAAAAAGAAAACACAAGTACACATAAGTGAGAAACAACCATTGAAAAAGAGGTACAAAAATTTCATAGAGATCTGCTATGGACAATATTATGCAAATAAATTTTAAATATAGAAGAAATTAGTTAATTTTCTAGGAAAATACAGTTTACTAAAATTGACCTCAGTATACACAGAACAATTAAACACACCAATATTCATAGACTAAGTAATGAAAATTATCAAAGAACTGGTTAACAATGCCCCTCCCCTCAAAAGAAAGAGAAATACTAGGGCCCAGGCACTTTTACAAGAGAATTCTAACAATCTTTCATGGAACAGATATCCCCAATGATATTTAAATTGTTCCAGATCTTAGCAAAAAAAAAAGGTAAGCTTTCAAATTGTTTATATGGATCAAGTATAACATTTATTCAAAAACCCAATAAATACAGCATAAAAGGGATAACCATATATCAATTTTACTTGTGAACACTGAAGTATTAATATAATATTTTTCTAAGTCATTAACAAGGAACAGACTGAAACATAACCATGTGGGATTTATTTCAAAAGTGTAAAGATGATTATATTTGGAAGTCAATAATGAAATTTACCATATTAAAGGGTTTGAGTTTTCTTAGAAAAATGGTTGATACCAGGGCTGGAGCAGAGAAAATACAGACACATGTCAGAAGAATATAGGAGATGGTTTGTTGGAACTCCCACTGATCAAATGTTGAACAATATGAGCAGCAAAATAATCAAGATAGTGATATATTAGAACATATTGAATAAAACTGAATCCATGAGTTCAAAGTGATGTTCAGAGGATGTGTATTTGGGTGGTGGAAGAGAGGATAAATATTTTCTATATTGAAGAATGACAGATACTAAATGCAGAAAGAATGACAGAAGAAAGGAGAACCAGTTTGCGTATGTAGAATAAGTGGTTTAAGAAAGTATTATGGATGAATCCTACAATCACTAGATGGAAGGTTGTTGGGAGCAGAATATTCATGCTATTTCATTGTAACCCTCTATATATTACCTGTTTATTACAAAAGGAAAAGTTTATTGTTACAATGAAACTATCCAGCATTCATCATTTTGAACAAGTGATCAAACTTAACCTCATGAACAACGGGACAAACTAACATCTTTGCAGTGGGAAGCATACATCAATGCCTACAGAGTATTTTTGACACAGCTTTTGGCTCGAAGTGGCTCAAAGTAGACAAAGAAGGGTAAGAAAGACATGAAATAACCAGCTTCAAAACAGTCCTCCTGCAAGGATTGTACTTGGTGTCTCTCCAAAAAACAAAACAAGACAAAAAACAAACAAGCAACAACAACAAAAAAACATTTAAAATGGGAATGTATGATTAACATAAGAGTTAGGAATGTGCATACAACAGGTGTAACATAGAAGAACTCCGCAAGAATATGGCACTTCGTCATACTTGAGCAGATTAATGCTTCAGTACCCAAAGAGTTGACATTGTCACCTTGCCTGGCATCTGGACCCATGGGACACTTGTTTTCACTCCTCTCGGTCATATGGCCAGCCTTTTCAAAAATGAGGGAGAGGTTTTCTGAGTCTTCCTGCTTCCAGAGAATGGGAGGAGTCCTCTGTCAACCTGCACTAAATTTAAGGAAAGTCTCTGTTATAATATTTGAATGAGATAATGTATATAAAGTGCCTAGGATACCACCTGACACATAGAAGAGGCTGGAAAAAAAAAAAAAAAAAAAAAAAAGCAACAATGTTCTGCCTCTGACGAATGTCTGCATTTCTTCTGACCAAGATTTTATCTCATTTCTGAGGAATTATTCTGATTTCTTCTAGGATTATGCCAGGATATCCTAGTGTAATTTACTCCTATGCTGAGTAAATAAAAATATATCTTCCGGGGAGAAGTCATTCGTTTCAGAAAGAGAAATTTTTTATTAATGTGTTGGTGGAATTCTCTTTCAATGCACTGTGAGGATAAATCCATCTATCTTGTTCCATTTCTTTCCATGCTATAGGAATAGTTAAAAAGGAAAGAAATACAGAGAACCAAAAATAGAAAGAACCTTATGTGTCTCTGCTAGAATCCTCTCTGTGATTTATGTTGGGCTGGATGGCAATGATCAGTTGCTCTTTCCTGAGTTCCCAAAGTATTCTGTGTATAATCTTATTATAACATCTATTTTCATTGCACTGTAATTGCCTGTTGACATGTGGGCCTTTACTACGGACCTATGAGCTTCTTGAAGGCAAGAAGCATCCCTTATTTGTGGTTTATGTTGGCACCCAGCATGATGACTAACCTGGGACAGGTATGCAATAACTGCCCACAGAAAGAATATCAACCTTCTTTTCTCATCTCTCTGCCTCTTCCCAGTTTTGGCCTCTGTTTCTCCGCCTCAGATCTATTTATATCTTCACTGTCCTATGAGGCCACTGTGAGATAGATCTATGAGATAGATCTTTTATATGTTCTGTTTTTATGTTTTAGTCTTCTATGACTCTATAGAAGAAATTGTTAATAATATGTCTGCTTTATATTTACCAAGTTATGGTCATCTAAAGTAGTAGACTTTTAATCTACTATTTTTAAAGAAATACATCTATTTAAAAATCTACTACTTTACACAAAGGGTGTCCATCACTAATGACTAATGTTCTTTGTCAAGAAAGACAATAAATTCCCTGTTTCTAGGTCCATGACATTTGATAATTTATACACTAAAGCAAGCCCTGATCAATGCTGAGTCATTGAAATTCGGTTTTTAATGTAGAAGCAATAATATTGTTCCATGATTTCATTTGTATAATTGCATACTTGTTGGTTTCTTTGGAAAGCTGCTTATATATCCCCAAAGGGTCAGATGTCCATAACCCTTTAGATGAATCTCTATGTCTCTTATAAAGGGATGAGTGTGGGAATCAGAATTATTTGCCAAAACATAGATGCAATGTAAACTTATTTTTTGTGTGAAGATTAAATCAAAATGCATTAGTTGAATTGATGTTTCTGTCCCATTTATTCTCATACAAAATTATGCAGACTTGATTTTCTTTCTTTAGAAGTTAGGAAGTGCTAAATTTAAGTCAATTTTCTCTTGAATCTTTTTCAAGTTATTTTTATATATCATTGATTTTTCTTTTTCTTTTAGAGCTAAGACATGGAGAACATATAGACACCCAGCAACTCTCACAAAAGGTTTCTAAAACATTTGCTTTCTAAAACACTTATAGTTACTTTAACAAAAAGAGACATTTGGAAGATTACAATTCTTCTAAAATGCCCTACTTTTTCTCTGCTGTACCTTATAATCTCTATCATTTTTATAGATCAAAGATTGGTGTTCAGAAAGTTTTAAGATGGTCAGAATAGCATAAAAGACACAAACCAAAGTCCATTGCTATGAATCAAATAATTTTAATTGCTGAACTACAGGTTTTAATGACAGTGTCTATCAAACATTTCTATATTGAAGATGTATTCGTGAAAACATTCATTCATTTGCTTGTAAGGACTCAAAGTATAGTTCTTTCCTTTTTCTGAAATGGAACAACTTCTATGTGTAATGTAATCAGCGATCTTGACTTGTGCTAATTTAGTATCAGATTAACCTTTGTGTACTTTCCAGTTAAATATTTTGTAAAACTAAGAGAAGGGGGAAACCTAAAATTATGATTGCAATATATCAAAAGTAGTATGTGCTGCAGTCTTAGAAGTATCACATATTAAATTTAGGAAGAACTTAAAAATGAAAACAAATTATATCTTAGAAAAAATCAATAAGATGATATATTACTTTACTTTTTCCACATGTTTAAAATTCTTTCTCTATGCATTTAATCATCCCAGGGGAAATGTCTAAATTTACACATATTGGTATGAAATTACATACCACATATAACATATATAATAACTACATTAACTTGGCCATATGTTGGTAGATGAGGTAATTACTGTTACTTAGCCAATTCACTCTAAAAACAAAGTGTCTGAACTTTAAAATAAGAGATTTAAATTTGGCAGTAATAATACATTATTAAAATATTCCTTTAATACCTTCTATAGGAGCTCTGCTATGTGCTGTATAAAGGGGATTAAAAATAAACTTGACATGGCTCTCTATGACCTGACAGTCTGCATAAGGCAAAATTGCTATAAACATTAAGAGTTTTATGTGTATGTATCATCTCTATATCCAAGATTTGAGCTGTACCGTAGGAGCTACACCACCTAAAAATATGATTCCAGTCTCTGGAAATTTAATTTTGGGTCAAGTAATTATGCCCAAAAGCCAATATTAAAATATTCAGTTTTCTGGTGTCCACATAGAAGGGGAAAGGGCTGAGTCCAACACACAGGCTGATATTTGCTTGATAGAGGATCTACCTTCAGATGGTTCAGTTATGTAAGAAAGGGAAACCAGCTGGGCACACGAAATCAGGGTCAATGTTCCCCTGTGAATCTCAAACCCAGTCTGCATCAAAATTACCATAAGGTCTCTGCATATCAGAACATGAACCACACGTTGTCTATAACTATATAAATGACGTGTATCCACATACATTTATATGTGGAGTCTGTGTGGTTAACAAAATAAACTTCATGTATAATGCTCCTGAATTCATAGAATCCTTTGAGATTTGTGAATTTTTGAGTTAATACTGGAAACAAATATACTCTCCTGTGAGGGTACACAAAAGTTTTGATGTGAAAGGAAAGTCCTCAAACAAAAGTTAGGAAGTCATTATCTAGTGTAAGTTAGTTAAGACAAAATTTCCACAGGTCCAGTCTGTTAGAAAAAAACCCTTGAAATCTGACAATAAACAACCAAAACTGCTGATTTCAGGTACAGACAGGTAGAAAATACTACTTTTCTTTTTTAACTGTTCTCCATCAACTTAGACTACCGATATGAACGGGAACACACATATTTTGACCTTCACCTTTGTCTAAGATTTTTTTGGGGTATTGTGAAGCAAAATTCTAATCTCAGATGATTTCCAGTTCTTTGTGTTAATAGGGCCATATAGAACTGGGCTGGACAACTCTCTTTTAGAGAGACACTTGATGGGCCTTTTAGTTAAAATTGTTCAGTAAAACCCCTGGTTCGGCTAGATGAGAAATTACTTTGATGAATAAAATACTGTAACAGAAAATTTGGAATTTGCTTGATCCTAAGAGGTGAGAAAAGCACCAGAGTAGGGAAACAAGCCTGTTACATATGAATGCTATGTTTAAATGATCATTCATTCCTATTGTAATTGACTCTTTGTTCTAGCAAAATCAAATTAAAATGTGGGCTGTGCTTTTCAAAATAAATTTAAATGAGGAAGTTTTGACTAAACTTTAGGAAAAGTGCTTAAATAAAAGTTTACTTATGCAATGAGTTGTTGGAAAAGTGATTTCAAATATTCAATTGGAAATTGTTTCCACTTCTGTTCTAGAATAATCCTTTGTTATTTTCAAACCTATAGGAAAAATATGTTAATCAGCGGTGCTTTGGGGAATGAAGAAAGAGGAAGAGTTTCCGCACTTGGAACAATCTAGGGTAAGGCTGACAGCTGCAGGAGGTGAGATAGCAAGTGGAAATGATAATCAATGGGGAGGAAAAATTGAGAGTAAAAGGTGATGGTACGACCATATACTGATATAGGAGTTAAGAAAAAATTATTTAGGCAGATAGTGAGGGTAAGGAAGTAATGTTTTCCTTTTAAGGAAAAGCAGTCTCCAAATAATTTTCTTTTCTAACAAAGAGCAGCCTGTAAAATTGAGTTGCAGACATAGAAAGCCAAGTTAGAAGGTTGGGTGAATGCCGGCAGTTGTGCCAACAGGAAAGGGGCTACCTGGGGATTAGGCATGTTCAAAATGGCGGCTCCATCTTCCCTTTTCTTTGCCAACCATATGTACAGTAAGGAACAGGCAACATGTCACCAGCCAGGTAGAGATGCCATTTGCATAACAGAAGATTAGGGTGGGGTAGCCAGCTTCTTCCAGTGCTATGCAAATGTCACACCTGGTGCAAACAGTCTTTGGGTTCTATGTAAATCAGATGCCACCTCCTCAAGCTAGTCTATAAAACCCCATGCACTTCACCATAAAACCGGAAGTCCCACTTGGGAGCCCCTATCTCTGACAGGAGAGAGAGCCATTCTCCTTTCTCTTTCTTTTGCCTATTAAACCTCTGCTCCTAAACCCACTTATGTGTCCGTGTCCTCGATTTCCTTGGTATGAGATGCCGAACCTTGGATATTTACTCCAGACAAGGACGTCGCTTCAATACCAATTCAATACCAATACCTTCCTTTCGAAGGAAGACCTTCGAAATATACTGGTTGTCCTCCAATGTATGTAGTGGAAACCTGAGCATTTTGCTTGAATATTAAAATAAAGGGCTGACTCAGAATGCTAAAAGATGGAAGACCTGTGAGTTAAAAATGCAGTACGCAATTTGCCTCAATAATTCTGTTACACATGGAGAAGGGAATGTGCGTTGCGGGGACTGGGGGCAGAGTGGCAGGGTGAGCTGTGTGGGACAAGCCCAGGAGAAGTAAAGTGTTTGAGGTTCAGGTGCAGAGAGTTGAAGAAAAGATAAAATGTTATTTGTGTCCCACCAGCTCCCTAATTTATCAAAAGTAACTTCAGGAAGCATTGTCAGAACCTTTTTTCAGAGAGTTGATGTTTTCCCATCTAAGGCGAAGAAAGCCCTTGGACACTTACACAAAGAATAATTCTCTGAGCAACTATTCCAGTTACTTCTGGTCAAATGACCTTGAGCAACTACTCCAGTTACTCCCTACTCCAAAATACAAGGGATATATAAAAAATGAGAGTAATTAGGAAAGCTTTTTCATTCATTCTTATTGTAATTGAATCTTCGTTCTAGAAAAATTAAATTAAAATGTGGCCTGCGCTTTTCAAAAGAAATTTAAATGAGTAAGTCTTGACTATAAATAAACAAAATTCAAAGCAATAAAAATGTGTTTTTTGACAGATATAGTTATGTTTGTGGGAAATCATGCTCTTTTCTTTAAAACATCAAAAGAACTAGTGTGTACATGTGTCAAACTATATCACCATTGTAATTAGAATGGGAGGCTTAAAATGAATACAAACTGCAACCAGTGAATAGTACAAACTAGGAGATGAGTATGCAGAACAAAGATCAAGGTCTGATTTTTTTTTTAAAGATTAGGGCATTTCTTAATACAGATCTCTTAACATGGATATTTTTACCATTATTATAGTGGATCAACATAGATATAGAGTTATAACCATTAAAAATATGCAATACTTATCTAGAAACTCTTTATTGTATCAGGTACTTAAGTGTTAGTGTTACTGTAAGAATAGTTCTGAAATTTTTAAAAACAAAGGTGCATTTGACCCCATCAGCCCATGATTCTCAAAGAATGCTCAGATGCTCTTAACATTCTAATAAAAAAATAGAAACCATCCACTTTTGATCACTCCACAACCCTCTCCTCCATGCCAGTCTATCTCTGAGCCAAAAGAGGTGTATTCCTTCCAGTTCCTGTGTCACTGTCATGCCATTATTCATGCCTGCTCTAAACCTCTTAAATACAGATGAACACAAAATACAGGCATATTTCTCATTATGCAAGCAGACTCCTACATACAAATTCTAAAGGAAAGCACAGAACAGCTGCATTCCACTTTTTTTGGCATGAATAGGGCCTTTAATATCAATACTGAAATGGAAGTGATTAGTACTATTTACTGAATTTTAAAGCACCTTAGGATGTTCAGCCAGACAGTTTATTTGATTGGCTGAACATGCGGACACCTCATTTTGGGAAAAATATGTTGGCAAAGGCAAAGAAACAGCTATCTGGCTGCTTCATGAACATCTTTAGAGGATTTGAGCTGATATTTCTTCTTTAAAAATGATACTGTTATAAACAATGACATGCTCTTTCTAGCATTATGTGGTCTTCTTTACCTAATCACACTTGTGAAACTCTAAAATTAGGAGTATTAAGTATAATCATTTGGATTTGGCTCAGCTTACAGACTTTTATTCATCATACTTTGATGTATAGCATCTAATGTAGAAATTATCCATTTACTATAGGTAGTTGGACATTGCTAGAATGTATACTGTATGTTAGTATCTCTATATAATGTATCTGATTCATTTCTGATATTAGACGATCTTTGGTAAATTATTGGTTTTAAAAGATACATTAATTCTTTTATTATTTCTTTCATATACCAGACATGTATTTAGCATTTGTCTCTGCAACGCACTTACTGGGTCTCCAGTATTTTAAAGGGTTAAGATTAAAGTTTCCACAGGCCAGGGCTAGGAGGGTAATATCATGGTATAAATAATGGTAAGGGAATTATTTTTAGAGAACAAAGCTCAAGCTATGATGTAATCCCCCTTAAATTTTTTCTAGAACAGTGACAAGACTAAAATAAAAAGCAAAGAAAAAACAGTAATGTATATGTGGATAAAACTTAATTAGGCAAAATATTACTAAGTCCAACAAATCAGATCATTGAGGCACCAAAAGGTAATGAAACTAGTAAGAAAAAAAAAAAAATCTGTACTTGCTTCTGGACTTACCTGGATCCATTTACCCAGAATATCTTTAAAATTAGTGAGATTATCCCAGCACTTTGGGAGGCCGAGGCGGGAGGATCACGAGGTCAGGAGATCGAGACCATCCTGGCTAACATGGTGAAACCCCGTCTCTACTAAAAATAGAAAAAAATAGCCGGGCGAGGTGGCGGGCGCCTGTAGTCCCAGCTACTCGGAGGCTGAGGCGGGAGAATGGCGTGAACCCAGGAGGCGGAGCTTGCAGTGAGCCGAGATCGCGCCACTGCACTCCAGCCTGGGCGACACAGCGAGACTCCGTCTCAAAAAAAAAAAAAAAAAAAAAAAAAAAAAAAAATTAGTGAGATTTTAAATATTGACTTTTAGAAATCCATGTACTGCTAAAGATGCTAAAACTGTGAATTAAAAATATGGAAGAAATAAATAATTTTTCATCAGCTGTCAAGGTGCCATAGAGCGTTCACACGTGGACAACTCAATCTATTCCAGATACTTAGCTATGACCAATAAAATATAAAAATACAAAATAAAAAATCATGGCCACTCCTACATCCACTTACAGAAAGGGAAGATATTTTTATTCCATTTAGGTCATCGATTTATTGGGTGAGGTCCACCCACACTAGGGGTGAAGGGAGAGGCATCTGCTTCAGTTAGTCTAGACATTTCAATATTAATCTTATCCAAAAATACCCTCTTGGACATATCTAGAATGTTTCACCACCTATGTAGGCACCCCATGGTCCAGATAAGTTGACATATAAAATGAACCATCACAGCTGGGAAAAATTATGGGTTGACCATTATTTCTTCTCTAGCATTTTGAATATATTATGCCATATTATTTATTGTTACTGACATAAATCTACAGTCAGCCTAATTGTCATAGCTTGTAGGTAACCTCACTTTTCTTTTTGATAGCCTGAAATCATACAAATATGTTCTCTGACCACAATGAAATCAAATTAAAAATTATTAATAATAGGAAATTTGGAAAATTGTCAAATATGTGGAAATCAAGCAACACACTTCAGATAACCAATGGTTCAAAGATGGAATCAAAAGAGAAGTTAGGACAAACTTTCAGATTAAATTAAAGGACAACATATAAAAACTAATATGCTGTTAAAACAGTACATGGGGAAAAATTATACTGTAAATGCCTATATTAAAAAAGAAAAAAAATCGTATCAAATAACCAACTTTTCACTTTAAAAATTAGGAATGGGCACAGTGGCTCAAGCCTGTAATCCCAGCACTTTGGGAGGCTGAGGCAGGCTGATCACTTGAGGACAGAGGTTTGAGACCAACCTGGCAACAAGGCAAAACCTGTTCTCCACTAAAAATACAAAAATGAGCTGGGCGTGGTGGCAAGCGCCTGTACTCCCAGCTACTCAGGAGGCTGAGGCAGGAGAATCACTTGAACCTGGGAGAGAGAGGTTGCAGTGAGCTGAGATTGCACCACTGCACTCCTGCCTGGGTGATACAGCAAGACTCAGTTAAAAAAAAAAAAAAATAGAAAATTGATTATAAACTAAACCCAAAATAAGCAGAAGGAAATAGTAAAAGCTAGATCAGAAACTAAAATATAGAATGAAAAACAATAAACTCAACATACCAAAAACTGATTCTCTGTAAAGGTCAACAGTATTGACAAATTTTTAGCAAAACCAATCAAAAAGAAAAGATAGAAGTGTTAAATCACTAAAATGATAAATGAAAGAGTAAAATACTACCAACCTTATAGAAATAAAATGAGTTTAAAAACATGAATAACTGTATGCCATCTAATTATATAATCTAAATGGAATGGAAATGTTCCTAGAAAGTCAGAAATGACCAAAATTGACTCAAGAATAAAATGAAAGCTGGATATACCTATAACAAATATAGAGATTAACTTAGTAGTCCAAAAAGGGCTCACAGTGAAAGGCCCAAGACTAAATTGTTTCACTGGTGAATTCTACCAAATGTTTGTCCTCATACCAAAACTATACCAAAGACATTGCAAGAAAAGAAACTGTAGACAAACAGTCTTATGTATAGAGACACAAAATGTGTCAATAAAGACACAAGGAAACTGAATGCAGCAAAATATAAAAAGGTTTATACATATTGACCAATTGAATTATCTCAGAATTGCAAGGTGGATGCAGCATATAAAAATCAATTAGTGTGATAAGTCATATGAATAGAATAAAAACAAAAATCACATGGTCATCTCTATAGGTACAGAAAAAGCACCTGATACAATCCAAACACACTTTCACGATAAAAAGTACACAAGAAAGTTAGAAAATAACTTCTTCAATCTGATGAAAGACATCTATAAAAGCCACAGCTAATATATTGATTGATAACAAAACAAAACAATATCTTCCCTGAGTTCAGAAAGAATAAGGTAATGTCTACTCTTGTCACTTTTATTCAATATTGTATTAGAAAGTCTAGCCAGTGCAATTGAACAAAAAATGTAAATGAAAGTCATTCAAATAGGAAAGGAAGAAGTGAACTATTTTTATGGACAGATGCCATGATCTAGCTGCTACAATTTGAATACGTTCCCAAAAAAGCATGAGTTAGAAATTAAAAGGCCATATACTGTGTGATAATGTTGGTATAAAACATCCAGAATAGAGGCTGGGTGTGGTGGCTCATGCCTGTAATCCAAGCATTTTGGGAGGCCAAGGTGGGCAGATCACTTAAGGTCAGGAGTTGGAGACCAGCCTGGCCAACAACGTGAAACCCCGTCTCTACCAAAACTATATATTAAAAAAAAATAGCTGGATGTGGTGGAGGGCACCTGTAATGCCAACTATGCTGGAGGCTGAGGCAGGAGAATCTCTTAAACCTGGGAGGTGGAGGTTGCAGTGAGCTGAGATTGTGCCACTGCACTCCAGCCTGGGCAACAAAGCGAGATGGGAGACTCTGTCTCAAAAAAAAAAAAAAAAATCTAAAATATCTAGAATTGGCAAATCCATAGATACAAAAAGTAGATTATTTGAAGATAGATGCTGGAGGGACAGAAAATGGAGAATGATTACTATTGAATATGGGCATACTTTCGGGGATGATGAAATATTACGGAATTAGATGGTTGGCAATGGTTACACAATTTTGTTAGTATAATAGAAGCCACTAAATTACACACTTTAAAAGAGCATATTTCACATTATGTAAATTATCTCTCAATTAAATAAATGAATACATAAAATATAAATCTAAAACTTTCAAGTAATTTTTTTAAAAGTGAAAAACATTTGGTATAATGCTTAATCTATTTAATTATTGAATGCCATACTCTCTCCTGTTGTAAGAAAATGATAACATTACAGTTTTATACTAAAAACATGTGACCTCAAGAATGGATTGCTGCACACTGAGAAATTATATTAATATCTTTGTTGTGCATCTTTGAATGAATACAGATTTTGATATATAAAGTTCTGTAATTCAACAGTATATACCAAATTCTAGCTTCAAAATTAGCACAGAAAAAAAGGACAATTCATCAAACACATGGCAGGAGAGTAGAAGAAAAAATGATGAACAGATAACCCAGAAAGATGTAACAGAAATATTTCTTTCTTTCTTTTTTTTTTTTTTTTTTGAGACGGAGTCTGGCTCTGTCGCCCGGGCTGGAGTGCAGTGGCCGGATCTCAGCTCACTGCAAGCTCCGCCTTCCCGGTTTACGCCATTCTCCTGCCTCAGCCTCCCGCGTAGCTGCGACTACAGGCACCCGCCACCTCGCCCGGCTAGTTTTTTGTATTTTTTAGTAGAGACGGGGTTTCACTGTGTTAGCCAGGATGGTCTCGATCTCCTGACCTCGTGATCCGCCCGTCTCGGCCTCCCAAAGTGCTGGGATTACAGGCTTGAGCCACCGCGCCGGCCAATAGAAATATTTCAAAATATTACTACATTTCCAATAAATCTAAAAAGTTTAAATTTGTCAATGAAAGACAAAGACTGTCAAGAATATTTAAATCTAAAATTATATGAAACTTATAACAACAAAAAAATCAGGAAAAGCAATAGAAATGATAAGCTCAAATAATACTGATCAAAATGAAGCTGGATTCATAACATTACTTTCAGATAATATAGAAAGCAAGACAAAAATGACAGAAGAGAGAAAAATCTATCAAAAGTACAAAAAATCTATCAAAAGTATAAGAATTTTATACATTTCACAACATAGCCTTGAAGTATATAAAACAAAATGAATTATTAGGAGAAATTAACAAAATTTGCTATCATTTTAGATGTTTTAGCATACATTTGTCAAACACTAACAGATTGAGCAGAAAAAATAGTAAAGAATAATTTATTTGTTCAACTAGTTGAAAGAATGCTGGGGTCGAGAAGTACTTAATACACAAACCAAAAATGTACAACCTCTAAAAGAACAGAGACAAATTTAAATCCATTAAAGAAGTTTAAAACAAAACACATGTATAAGATAAAGCATGTTCAACAATATTAAATTTATGATATAGTGGATAAAGTGCTTGCAACTTTTATATAGCATACAAATCAAAATTATTTGTATCCAGATATGTTTCATATATATATATATATATATGAAAAAGACATGTGCATTTATATATATATATAAAACCCTTGGTTTTGGGTTCCAATTATTTTAGGGGATCCAAAGTGCTACCAGGTGGCTAAAAATACTCAGACAAAGCAAAACACCCAGGCTGGGTAACAGAGGCTATGCTGTGCACATGCTTCTGTGAGGTAGCTATGCAGCGGCCCTAGGAGGGGGTGGCAGGCAGGAGGATCTGTAGAACAGATGTGCCCCAATCTTGCAGGGAAGCTGGTCCTGCTCTCTCCTGCCCCAATGGTCAGCTGGGACTAGAGCTACTCAGAGGGAGATGGGGAGAACTGGGAGATAGGCGCCTATGGCCATGCTGTGCCTCAGCTGCCCTGCACACCAAAGTGCCTGGGATCCACACTGGCTAAAGCCCTGTCTCAGCCTCCTCTCTGGGTAGATCCCATTGCCAGTTCAAACATCCATGAGGGTCATGGGGTCCCCCGTGATTGGGATCCGAGAGATCCACAGTGAGAGTGGGCTGTCCATCCATCCGTTCACTCACTTCTTCCCCAGGAGTTATTCAGGTATGTGAACTGGCCATAGCATTTGGGTAACCCATGCAGGGTTCCCAGTTTCCTCTCTATTCAGGCTTGGTGTCTGTATTGCCTCTCCAATGATTGTTGGTGTTTTCTTTCTGAAGATCTACTCAAAGTATATTGGTTTGCTTGATATTTGGTCTCTCTCAGTGGGTCAGCACTTCTTAGCTGTATCCGGTCAGCCATATTGTCCCATCATTTCTAAACCATATGTATATATGGTCACATGTTTTTAGTATAAAACTGTAATGTTATCATTTTCTTACAGTAGGAAAAAGTATGGCATTCAATAATTAGATTCACAAGCATTATGCCAAATGTTTTTCACTTTAAAAAAATTACTTAAAAGTTTTAGATTTATATTTTATGTATTCATTTATTTAATTGAGACATAATTCACATAATGTGAAATACGCTCTTTAAAGTGCATAATTTAGTGGTTTCTATTATACTAACAAAGTTGTGTAACCATTGCCAACCATCTAATTCTGTAATATTTCATCATCCCCGAAAGTATGCCCATATTCAATAGTAGTCATTCTCCATTTTCTGTCCCTCCAGCATCTATCTGCAAATAATCTACTTTTTGTATCTATGGATTTGCCAATTCTAGATATTCTAGAATTTTTTTTTTTTGAGACAGAGTCTCTCATCTTGCTTTGTTGCCCAGGCTGGAGTGCAGTGGCACAATCTCAGCTCACTGCAACCTCCACCTCCCAGGTTTAAGAGATTCTCCTGCCTCAGCCTCCCACTACTAAAAATGCAAAAATTAGCCAGGCATGCTGGTGGGTGCCTGTAATCCCAGCTACTCAGGAGGCTGAGGCAGAGAATTGCTTGAACCCAGGATGAGGAGGTTACAGTGAGCTGAGATTGTGCCACTGCACTCCAGCCTGGGTGACAGAGCAAGGCTTCATCTCAAAAAAAAGAAAAAATTTAAGAAAGAACTAAGCTGAACTTCTGGAAGTGAAAAATTCACTACAAGAATTTTATAAAACACTTAAAAGTATTAACAGCAGAATAGGCCAAGCTGAGGAAAAAAATCTCAGAGCTCAAAGATTGTTTCTTTGAATCAACTCAGACAGATAAAAATAAAGAAAAAATTCATGTTTTTAAATGAACAAAACCTCTAAGAAATATGGGAATATGTAAAGTGGTATAGTTTGGATGTTTGATCCTCTCTAAATCATATGTTAAAATGTGACCTCCAGTGTTGAAGGTGGGACTGGTGAGAGGTGTTTTGGTCATGGAGGTGGATCCCTCATGAATGGCTTGATGTCATACTCAGGGTAATGAGTGAGTTTCCACTCTACGAATTCATGCAAGATATGGTTGCTTAAAGAGTCTGAAACCTCTTCCCCTCTCTCTTGTTCACTCTCTTGCCATGTGACATGCTGGCTTCGCCTTCACCTTGCACTATGAGTGGAAGCTTCCTGAGGCCCTTACCAGCAGAGATTCATAGTGTCCTGCTTCCTGTACAGTCCACAGAACTGTGAGCCAAAATAAACCTCTATCCTTTACACATTACCCAGTCTTAGGTATTTATTTTAGCAATGCAAATGAACTAACACATAAAGAGACCAAGCTTATGACTCACTGGCATTCCTGAGACAGAAGGAGAGAGAACAAAGCTGAAAGCAACACACTACCCAACTTCAAACTATACCTATAAGGCTACAGTAACGAAAACAGCATGGTGCTGGTACAAAAACAGACACATAGGCAAATGCAACAGAATAGACAATTCAGAAGTAAAGCCTTACACTAGCAACCTTCTGATAATGACAAAGTTGACAAAAACAAGCAATGGAGAAAAGACTCCCTATTTAATAAATGATGCAGGGATAACTGGCTAGCCATATCCACAAGAAGGAAACTAGACTCCTATCTTTCATCATACATACAAATTAACTCAAGATGGATTAAAAATTTAAATGTAAGACCTCACCCTATAAAAATTTTAGAAGAAAACCTAGGAGATCCCCTTTTTGACATCTGCCTTGGCAAAGAGTTTTTGGCTAAGTTCCCAAAGCAATTATAACAAAAACAAAAATTGATAAGTGGGACATAATTAAACTAAAGAGCTTCTGCATAGCAAAATAAATTATCAATATAGTAAACAATCTATAGAATGGGAGGAACCATTCACAAACTTTACCTCTAAAAAAGGTCTAATATCCAGAATCTATGAAGAACTTAAACCAATAAACAAACAAAAACAAATAACCCCATTTAAAAAGGGGCAAAAGACATGAACAGACATGTCTCAAAAGACATACAAGCAGCCAACAAACATAAAAAATGCTAATTATCAGAGAAATGCAAATCAAAGTCATAATAAGATACTATCTCACATCAGTCAGAATGGCTATTAAAAAGTCAAATAAATAAATAAATTATAGATGCTGTTCAGGCTGTGGAGAAAAGGGAACACTTATATACTATTAATGGAAATGTAAATTAGTACTGCCTCTGTGGAAATCAGTTTGGAGATTTCTCAAATAACTCAAAACGGAACTATCATTTGACTTAGCAATTATTGGGTATACACCTAAAGGAAATGAATCATTCTACCAAAAAGACATGTGCATTCATATGTTCATTGCAGCACTATTCCAATGGTAAACACATGGAATCAACCTGGGTGCCCACCAATGATATATTGGAAGACTTAGCTGGTTTTGTTATTTTTAATTCTTAAGAAGATATATGAAGTAAACTTGATATTTAATAACTGCATGTCTATTGATCTCTATTCTTCCTTATTTTTTAATTATTTCATTATGGAAGAGTTCTTCAAACTTTATTCTCTTTTAAATATGATAGGTCATATCAATTTATTAAAATACCTTATTTTTAAAATTATAATTAGCTTTATAACATTTCAGATACAGTAAAACAAATTTATATTAGCATTTACTTAAAATGAATATTTATTTACTAAACATATCAGAAAAAAAATCTAAAACATTTATCTTTGAATCCAGAGACCGGATTGAAAATGATTCATTGGGTAGATGAAATCTCTTGTGCTAAATTTTCCTTGAATTTGATTCTTTAAGATTATAATTCACTAAATACTTCATAGGTTGATTCACAGTTTTTCTAAGGAAAACTTGCCTTTTCTTTGAAGAACTAAATTCACATTTTTTCCTAATTCTAAGCAAAACAAATTTCTGAGAATTTTAATCTGATTTTGTGTCTATAAAAAAGTTTGTTTTTTCTCCGTTTCTCTGAAGACACAGTCCATTCACCCTGTAACATTTTGGTTAGTCTATCAGCATAGACCTGAGTACATTGGAAAGGTTACAGTATTGTGGCAAAAAAAGGAAAAAAAAAAAAAACACAAAAAAAAGGACAAGAGAGGATTAAATCCTGTAGTCATATGTGCTTATTTATATATTTAACCTAAATCAATTTACTAGTAAATGCAATGGTGAAATAGAAAATTAATATTTTTAATGTCTGTTGGATGTACTGAATTAAGAAAAAAACACAACTATTGAACACAAAATAAAACCAGTTATTTTTACTGACCATTCTTAGGTTGTACACATAACATTCTTTGCATAGGAAAAATACACAGATTAAAAATTGATTCTGATCCTGGAGAATAACATTGTCATTTAGCCTATAAAATAAATACTTTTATGGTCCAACTTGTTAGAACGATTGGCCTTGAAAGAATTGACATAAAATATGAAGTTATATTTTTATTGCAGATGATAGTAGAAGAACCTATTGCCTAAGGATTCTAATCAGTGCTTCTTAGATATGCTTATTACAAATAAAAGAGTTTAACATAGAATAAATTTTATGTTGAAAGTAACAAAATTTCATAAGCACAATATAATAGTCAAAATACATGAGAGCTATAGATCAGAGCACACCTTGCTTTTAGAGATAGCACTATTTTCACATATGAAATGATATTTACTACAGTGCAATGACTAATATTCCAAAAATGTATGCATTTTATTTCTTTTTAAATGAGAATACAACATAACTGGTAGAAATAAATATTTGTTAAATACTACTCACATAAATCTCTTTTCTCTCCCCAAACCCCCCGAAAATGGCAGAAAAAGATAAATGTTGACTGACTAAAGAATCCCAGTTCACAAAATGGGATTTAACTTTCCCCCCTACATCAAACTCGATGTATATTCTAGGTACACGTCTTACTGTAGGTATATTCAAGAAAAAATAGGGTTTTCTCGTACCTGTTATTGAAATAATCCATGCTGAAGGCTATATACCCTACTTTTAAACAAAAATTTTGGTCTCTGATCACCTTGGGACATATCATTGCTCAGAATAGGAGGTAAGTACCTCCTAAAACTTCCTAAACCCATATTCTTGCTTTTTTAAAAAAACAATACTCGTTATAGATAATTTCTCACTGACCGTCTCTTTCTTTAGTTTCTAGCATATTACCATGTTACTAGGCTCTTGAAAGCTGAAGCAGGTATCGACTCCTTCTTTTTGATGGAAGAAAAAGGAGAGGAAGGCTGTCAATCAACAGGCACCACTTTTTCTGTCACAGAAGTGGACATAAACCTAAACTGGACAGAGTAGTCCTACCTCTGCTCAATCACAGATTGGAGATGGGCATGCAAGCCAAACAAGACCAGACATAGTTATCTTTTGGGAATTTGTGTGGAAACTGGAAAAGAGATTTTAAGTTGTAATCCATATGCTATCAAAGACCAATGATCTTGTGCTTAGATATAGATGTTTACCTAATACTTCCCAATACTCCTAAATTAGATAAAATATCAATTTCTATTTTGAAAACTATATATTAAAATATTTTTCTATCCAAATCCAATTAAAAGGAACTAGAACTGCTAATTCTATCCCATACCACTGTCATCTAACATAAATGTATATATATATTTGTTGTTGTTGTTTGCTTTTGCTTTGTTTTCGTTTTGGAGATGGAGTCTCACTCTGTAGCCCAGGCTGGAGTGCAATGGTGCAATCTTGGCTCACTGCAAACTCCACCTCCCGGGCTCAAGCGGTTCTCCTGCCTCAGCCTCCCCAGTAGCTGAGATTACAGGCATGCACCACTGCCCCCAGCTAGTTTTTGTGTTTTTAGTAGAGACAGGGTTTCGCCATGTTGCCCAGGCTGGTCTTGAGCTCTTGACCTTGGCCTCCCAATGTGCTGGAATTACAGGCATAAGCCACCGCACCCTGCCCATCTAACACATTTATTTGAATTTAATGTTACTGTCTGATGGACATTCTGAATCACATGAGGTAAATTAATAGTCAATGTCCTTATCTTACAGACAGATATTCACAACACAATCTTTACCACATATACCCCTAAATCCTTAAATGATGCAGTGATAGTTGCACTAATGCTATTTCTATAGAATTACCAATTTCGATTGAGAGGCCAAGGATTAAATAAGCTTAGAAACTGAACAAACGTCTAGAAATTCTGGAAAGAAAATGTGGTTCTGAGAACAGAACCAATGTCCTAGATTCTCTTTAGAGACAAAGGTTTCTAACCTCGGATAAATCATTCACTTACTGTTTGCCTAATACAGACATGCAGAGAGAGAGATGGCTGATTAAATTAAGATTGAACTAATGACCAATCACCAGATTTTTTAGTGAAAATGTAAGGTAGGGTTTCTTTGTATGTATGTGGCATTGATATCATTTGCACTTACCAAATCACTTGTTACAATACTCATCATTTGAAATAATTGTGTTCTTCTGGGTCTAACTATTCATTTAACAATTCATTGATCGCTGTATTCAACCTGTGCACTGAACTAGCAATAATATCTGTACCTCCCGACACAAAGATGAATATTGTATCCAAGTGAGAAAGTGGTGTCCACACTGAAGATTGTGATGTTTACACCTATTCAACAACTAGGACCTTTTGTGAGAATAAATAACTAATCCCCAAATTTTTGGAGGGTGGAGGGGAATTTATAATATCAGTTTTGTAAACAGTAAGACACCACAGCACCAGTGCTGGAGAGCAGGTAGTAGAGGAAAGGGAGGAAGACACAGTCAACTATACCCCCCAGAAGTCTCTTCTACAGTATGACAGTAAATAAATAACTGCAGAAAAACAAGCTGAATATTTGGATTCGAATAAATAGTAGCAGAAAAATTCTTTCTTCTAAGCCCACAACAGACCATTAGTCATCCTTATCTCTGTGCTTGGTGTTAGTACTTTAGATTCTACATATATCCAGTTTTTCCCTGATGATGTAACTTTTTTCTAACCTAGTTGATCAGTGTATTCATTAAATAGGCATAATATTACTGTTAATGTATAAAGAATAAATAAAACATATTTTTCTTTTAAAAATGTATAAATAGTCTCACAGTATCATGTTACTGATTTAAATTATGGAAATAAAAGAAAAACCGAGTGGAGAGATCTTCTTTAATTCATCACCTTCTGAATTTGTTTTATTATTATGGAGACCTATAGTGATAGTTTGATGACTATGTACTTGCGTTTGAAGGTTCGTATTGGGATAAGTAATCTGGGCCATTTTTTACATATTGCATGAGGGTAAAAACTGTGTATCTGTTTGTAATATGTGGACATACATATAATTACATAGACACACACATATACATGTATATGTGTGTATGTCTGAAAAGTGTATACAATCCAACACAAACACATATCTTGGCACTTATTACAATTACTAAAAGCACATAAAACTAAGAAATTTAAGTAGTGTGCTGTGTTTATGTAAAGGCAAATTTTGTGACTAACACTTTCCATCTCTCCCTCAAATTAGTGTAAGAGATGAAAAAATGGAGAAAAAAAGAGGTAGGGATTCTTTTTTAAAATCCTGTTTAGAATTTTCCTCTAAAATACTATACTGTATTTAAGAATATATTTTTAATTATCTATGTATAAAGGACTGTATGCTTTTTCCATAACCTTATAAATTGATATTTTACAGCTACAAAGAGCATGTAAAAGCCTTACATATTTTCATATATTTCTTACATTAGTTCATTTGAATTATTTCCTGATGTCATATCTTCAGTCTCTGTGATGCTCCTGCTTCACCCTCAGGTCCCTGATAGTAACATTAGTCCCTCTTTGTGTTAATAACATTGACACATATTTATTTGTCATGACCCTAAACTTTCTCTCTCAGACAGAATTCACATTTAATTTATTATTCTTCTCATAGGTATGAAATAAGGAACTTCCACTATCTTCTCTGGTCCACCAGGCCCCTTCCTCTCATTATGGCCTGGCCCAAATTAAAAAAAAAAAAAAAAAAGACAGTAAGAGGCAGAGCCAACCAATTAAGAGTTTCCTACATTTTACAAGCAGTATGTGTGTTTTATCTATTACATACTTATTGTCTCTGCAGCCCATGTTTATGGCACACCAAGTGAATTTTACATTGTGAAATAAATGTTTTTGGGTACAAATTGGAATCAAGAAATTCTGGAGACCCAAATAATTTGTATGGGAAGTGGTTTAGACTCTGTTATTATATGCTTCATTGTCTCCTTGTCCTCAATTTATATCAATATCATGGAGATGTTTAAAGTATATCTTTTGGATCATTGACCACTTTAGGTTTTTGTTTTTCTAACAGGTAGACTACAGAAATCTAAAGGCCAGTCGGGAGCAGTGGCTCATGCCTGTAATCCCAACATTTTGGGAGGCCGGGAAGGGTAGATCACCTAAGGTCAGGAGTTCGAGACCAGCCTGACCAACATGGAGAGAAACCCCATCTCTACTGAAAACACAAAATTAGCCTGGCACGGTGGCACATGCCTGTAATCCCAGCTACTCAGGAAAGGCTGAGGCAGGGGAATCTCTTGAACATCAGAGGCGGAGGTTGCGAGCCAAGATCACGCCATTGCACTCTAGGCTGGCAACAAGAGTGAAATTCCATTTCAAAAAAAAAAAAAAGAAAAGAAAGAAATCTAAAAACCAAGACATAAAATGAAAGGTCTCGGCTCACTATTTTAGAGGAAAAGCGTATTGTTTAGAATATGCTGTATTTCCCAAATTGATGTAGTATGGATGATCTTTGTTTCTGATGTAACAATGAGAATTATGTACTGATTTATTGGTCAGAAAAATATTACAGAGTTGTTTTATTGTGCTCAAGTCATTCATTAGTGTCTTGTTACTGAAATACATTATTTTTCTCTAGACATGTATATATGCTTAAGTTTCTTCATTGATTCCAGTTAATCCTATATCTTACGACTATGACATCTTTGAATTTTGTTCCTGTGTTTTTATTCATTTTGGCCTTATAGACTCCATTTAAACAAACAAATCTCAAAACATACTTGACCCATACTAGACTCCTAGAAAATATTATGGAATTGTGCTTATTGTTTCTTATTAATTTAACCATGAACCATTAAGTCCTCCTAGTGGTTTGGTTTTATATATAGTGGCTGATAAAATTTGAGTGTTTGTCCTCTCCAAATGGCATGTTGAAATGTGATCCCCAATGTTGGAGGGAGGGCCTAGTGGGAGGTGTTTGGGTCATGGGGGTGGATCCCTCATGAATGACTTGGTGCCCTCCTCATGGTAATGAGTGAATTCTTGTTCTGGGTTCATGTGATATCTGGTTAGTTAAAAGAGCCTGGAGGTTCCTCCTCTCTTTCTTGCTCCCTCTCTTGCCATGTAATATGCTGGCTGCCCCTTTGCCTTCCACAGTGATTGTAATCTTCCTGAGGCCCTCACCAGAAGCTGAGCAGATAATGATACCATGCTTGTGCAGCCTGCAGAAACATGAGCTAAATAAAGCTATTTTCTTTATAAATTATCCATCCTCAGATATTTCTTTATAGCAATGCAAAAACGGACTAACACAGTAGCTTTTCCATCTTTGAAAAATTTTCTCTCCTCTTCTCCTGAAGAGATGGCATATAATCTCTTTTGGGAAATATTTTTTCTCTTTCCAAAATATTATAATCTGTTAAAATCTTGGTATAAACATTGCAATAGGAAATATCTCTTCTGGAATATAAAGGAAACACTGCATGAATCTGAACACATGTATAAAGAGTGTTCTTTCTTTTCAGATCATTGTTCCAAAGTAATGAGCATTTTCTTTTGTTTTGGCAGTGGATAACATGGAGTAACAACATATCTTTACAAGTCTTCTCTCCACCATAGCCATTACATATTTTAGAACTAAGAATAAATATGATTTAAGAAATAAACACAGTTTAATTCTGTTTTTGCAATGTCAAATTGCTTATCAGCCCATAAGCCAGAATGGTGTTGATGGCTAATGTTCCCTCTCCTCTCTTAATTAGCGAAACTTTTTTTGTTAGGGCTTATGATAACAACTTTTTTTCAGAGAACTCCACAGGATAGTTTTGTGTTTTAACAAAGTTTATAGCTAGATGGATGAGGCTGAAGGAGTGGTATTTCAAACACCATCCAGATTCAGGGGAAAATGTTGGATATGTTATAAATTTTCAATTCCTCAGTGAAATCCTGGGTATAAGTAATATTCTATGTTGCTTTCAGGGGAAGGTATACACCTATCATGAGGAAATTACCAATGTCAGAATGAAAGTATACAGTATTACATTCAACTTAAAGATGTTTTTCAACCATACAACAAGTGTGTATTTAGAATTTACTAAAAAAGCTTATTCATTTTGCATTTAACAAAAATGAGAAGATACTTTTTTAGTATTAACAGATGTAAAATAGAAAGCTAATAAATTTTAACCTTGATGACATATCTTTATCATACTTGAAGAATGACTTTTGGCTGCAGGGCAGTAGCGTCATCTCAGCTCACTGCAACCTCCACCTCTCAGGTTCAAGTGAATCTCCTGCCTCGGCCTCCCAAGTAGCTGGGATTACAGGCACCTGTCACCACGTCCAGCTAATTTTTTTTTTTTTTTATTTTTAGTAGAGACTGGATTTCACCATTTGGCCAGGCTGCCCTGGAACTCCTGACCTCAATGATCCACCCATATCGGCCTCCAGAAGTGCTAGGATTACAGGTGTGAGTGACCACATCCGGCAAAGAATGACTCTTAAAACTTTCTCCAATTACATAGAAATCAGTTTAATAACATTTTAGCAAACATTTGAGTGCCTCTTTTAAGCCAAACATTCTAACTTTAAGGAACAAAGAGAGCCTATAAAATAGAATAGAAGGAAGGAGAAGTAAACAATTACAAAAGTAATTATGACATGGAAGACAATTTTTGTAACAGGAATATACCACCAAATGTAGGATAAATTAATTTGGAGTAGAGGTTAAGGGCCATGATTCTGTTCAGGTTGGTCACAGAGACAAGCTAGATCAAACAGAATGTTGAAGAGATAGAAATTTGTTGGGCAAATACAATGAAAAGAATATTCTAGTTAGAGGAAAACATGTAAGAAAAAAACAGCATGTGCAGTAGTGTAGTGTATTCATTAAATAACAAGTGGTTTAATGCTTTTCCAGCATAGAATTCAGACAAGTTGAAGGAGACTAACGTGGAAAGATGGATTGGACAGATAAAAAATGGTTCCATTCATCCATCTATCAACTTATCCTTCCACCACTGAATTATATGCCATGCTATGAAACTTGAACTTTGTTCTCAAGTCTAAGGGAGCCTTTTCCGAGTTCTGTCAACACTGGCCACTCAGTGGATTTTGGATTAATGAGAGATAAGACAATAGAAAAAAAGACCAATCATGAGTCTATTGGAAACCTAACACTGAATTACCAAACAACTAATTATTGAATTATAAAAGAGAGTACCTTGTAAGTTATTAATATAGAGTACCTTATATATGCTAGATTACATTGTACCCTATTATATTATACTATGGTGTAACTATGTATTATAAAGCCTCATATTGTACATATTATATACCCTATATAACATTCTATGTGCTTTATATATAATATAGACAATGTCACATCAATCCTATATGCTATGAAGCATATCTTTATATTTCATTCTTTAATTCATAATATACTCTATGTTATAAAATGCCATATATAATACAGTATATTATGACATATAAAGTATCATATATTATGAAATACATATAATATATATATAGAAAGCTGTATCTGGAAACAATTTCCTCAAAATAATAAAGGCTATCAGTAATCTTTGTGTGGTCAATTTAAAAAAATACTCCCTGCACTTTTTAGTTATTTTTACTTAATGTATATTATTTTTCCAAATAGTGATTTTTAACATAATATTCAACTGTGTTAATGTAGCAAAAGATTTTAAGAACCCTAAAGTGAGACCACTGCATGTGGAGAGTGTAAGTAAAATTTAATAGGCATTTTGGAGGTAAAAATAACAATGCTTGATGCTTTATCAAACATAGGCACTAAGATACTGAGAGTTTGGTACAACTTCCAAGGGTTCTGCTTTGCGTTAGTAGACTGGTCAATGAATATAGGAGAAAATAGGTGGAGTACAGAGGCAGATGAAATAGAAGAAGTTGGAAGAAATATGAACAAGAGGTTGTCAGGGAATATTTGCAAGATATCCAGTTGAATATCTAGGCCCAGAGCTAGGAGTAGATTATGAAGCTAGAGATATAATTTGAGGAACCATAAAAATATATGAATTTGTGTAACTCCCACCAACAATACTATGATATGTATTTGATTATTTCAATCTTTAGGTTACAAAATAGTAATTTTACTAAATGTTGTAGACTCAGTTATGTATCCCCCAAATTCACATGTTGAAACCCTAACCTCCAATGTGACTGTGCTTAGAAAAAGGACTTTAAAGCAGGCAATTAAGATTAAATGAGATCATGAGTTTGGATCCCTAATCCAACAGAAATAGAGTGTTTATAAGAGGAGGAAGAACCATTCCAGCTCTCTCTCACCACACACACACACACACACACACACACCCCTCCCCTCCCACACACACACACAAAAGACCCTGTGAGGACATCGTAAGAAGGTGATCATCTGCAAGACAGCAAGAGAGGCCTCACTAAAGACCAACAATGCTAACACCTTAATGTTGGACTTCCAGCCTCTAAAACTGTAAGGAAATGTATTTCTAGTTTTTGTTTTATAAGTCCCCCAGTCTACGGTATTTTGTTATGGAAGCCTGAGCTAACTAACACTCTAGCATAGGTATTAGAAATGACCATTCTGCATCAAGTCTCCTATGTATACTCTAGGTTTTTTCAATACATAATTTTAAATCTTCACTTATTTCCTAGAAGCAGAAACTGAGAAGAATGTTTAAATAACACGGCCAAGCAGTAAGCAGTGGCAGGGATCGTACTCCAAAAAATATAACTCCATCCCAGACCAGAATTATTTCCTTAGCCTCACCAAATAAAGGTGGCGAACAATTATAGAGAAGAAGGACTGGAAATTGCTGTTAGAATCCACTGTAGCCTTGGCATTGTTAAATTTATGTAAGTACAAATAGCAAACTATACATTGTTCCAATATTTAAATCCACATACAAATAATATACACATAAGTATGGTTATATGTGCTCTCTGGCAACAAGAAGATCAGAAAAAAGAAAAGTTCAATTAGAAATAATATCTGCACCTAATTCAATAGGTAAGCAAAGGAATGGGAACCAAACAGCAAAAGAAAACTAAGAAGACAGGGGACAGAATTAGAGACAAATTTGTGAGAAGAGGGAAGAACTTTTCTAGGGGGAAGAAGGGATCATTTTTCCTTCCTTGCCTACCAGTGGGATGGGGAAAACAACAAGAAGACGTTAGTAAATTTCTTGCTGTTTTTTACTTTGAGCAGATTTACGTGACTTTGATTCATTTTGATCCAATTTTGCTGTTGCTGGAAGATGAATAAGAAAAGAGCAAATTATGTTGGATGAATCTAACTTATCGGTATGACATGGAAGATCTCTGTAACGGCTCTAGCTTTATGATACCCGACAGGAGGGAGAGAAATGGCATTGCACTATTCATGTGGATATCATGTTTCTCTGACTGCCCTTTATTATACTGTGAGTACAGTAGTTTTCACTTCCACAAACTGGGAATAGTTCCAGAGGAATGCATCTGGATAACATTTGCTCATTACCCACCCCAGAAAAGAATTAGTCAGCAAGGACCCTATTCATAAAAACGAATTCCATCCATTTCTACTTGAATGTCACATCTTTATGTAAAAAAAGTGTGGAGTGAGCCCTTTTTTCTACATAAAGAATGGTTTTCTGTGATTAATGAATCACCATCCCTATCCAATATGTAAGTAGACACTTCTGGTTATATACCTGAGGGAGCTCAAAGAATACAGATCTAGTGAGAGGGGTGTGATGGGATATTTCTGGACTGAATTGAATCCTTTCTAAAAACGGGTAAGGTGGAAGGTACTGATTTCAAGATAAATGCCTACTTTTTAAACCATATAAGAACTAAAACAGGATATCTTGAACATAAAAACTTATATTCATTAATCAGGTGAAAGTTTTAAGAATCACAGTTTTTGTGAACATTCTGTGGTTACTAGATCCCAGGCTCTCAGTCTGGTGTTTAACATCAAGAAATCCTAATTCCCAGAAGTAAGGAGTTAATCTTAATGGAGTAATATAGTTTTAATCAGCCCATAAGGTTGATAAATTGGGTTGATTGGAATCACATCATTAGACAGTGAATCTGGGCAGATTTTTAATAGTCACTAAGGGTGCCTGAGATTTATGACCTCGCCAGTTTATTATTTTCTTTTGGTTGAGTGATAATTTTAATGTCCTGTGACATACAGTATACCTTGCCTACTGTGGAATTTGCTCAATGACAAAAGATTTTAACATACCATAAGTCCAGATTGTTACATATCAACTACAGTACAGAGCTAAATGTTATGCTTGACTTCAGGCACTTTAGGGAGATGAAGTATTTTATTGGCGATATTTAATGTAGTTCCAACTGTTGTGTTAAGACCCTGCATAAAGCAGGCTCATGCTAAGATGAATATTGCCAAACAAAAGATTAAAACACCTCCAGAAACACAGAATTTTAAAGAATGTATTACCAGAATGGTATCTTATGTTATTAGTGTTGTCATTGCTGCTGTGTTTAGTATAGATACGCAGTTGACTCTTCAGTTGTACAGAACTGCCATAACACACATATGCGCGCACAAGGAACGTAGGCATGTAAACTTTACATGTCCACTTGAACATTTATGATTTAATCTATGCAATTACTAGGTATATGTACATACTCTAAGAAAACTCTCGGGCCAAAGTCTCTCCATATCTTCCTTCCTATTACTACAGTGTGATAGAGTGGGATTCTGATATAAGAAAAGGGGAGTACAACAGAACCTCCTTCCCGCAAAAGTGAGTAAACTCTATAAGTACCTGCGAGCACTTTTCAGTGGACTGATTTGATGGAAAATACGCAGATTTAAAGAGAATGGAAGCTACATCACTATAAACATTCATTTACTAACCCTAGTTATAATACTACTATGGAAGTATCATATAAAGGGTGGCTTCAGGATTAAATGAAACCTCAGATGTGAAATTGTCAGGATAAAAATATAAGTAAGAATCATATGACCTACTAGGTGTCAGACATCTTAGTAATCACTTTGCATCATTTAATTTATCCCCATGATAACTGGTAAAGCAAACCCTATTTTCCCCAATTTTAAATAAGAAAATTGAGAGCTAATGAGGTTAAGCTACTTATGTAAGATCACACAGTTAGTCAGTGCACTAGACTAGAACTCAGTTCTAGGTGCATTGGATCCCAAGTCAGCAATCTTAAAAGCATGTTATATTGCCTCAGGATTAATCACAACACCATCAAATTTTATAGTTGGCAGTCTTATTAGGCTACAGGCAGTTATGCTTTCTTTCCTTTTAGCCATTTAAAGCCTAATTTGATTGAGCCACTAACTAGTATGTCATATAATTAGTTTTATTCTTGGCTAAAAATAGAGGCCTGCAACCCAGGTCCATGGAAGTGGAACTGGTTTCACAAGTACTGCATGGCACTGCAGGTGCAATCTGCCTACCTTTCTGATGGACTCAAGAGAATTCATTATTTGCAGGCCCCATATAAAATCCTCTTAGTGGTAAATATTATTTCTTCATGTATTCTCTCACAATCTACCTTGTTTTAGTGACTCATCTTCCCAGCACTACATTCTCTCCCATTCTTCTCAAACCATAGACTTCCAACCCCCACCATAGGCTAATAAAATGGTCTTTTCTCTTCATCCAATCATTACCCTAGAGCCTCAAGAGAAATGCCCATGAGTTATCTGCTAATGACTAACAGAAAAATGAATCTATTCTCTTCTGTATGGCTGATAAATAAGGAATGCATGATTACTACTATTTTTATAGAATTTAAGATCTTTGCACAAAGGAATATGGTTTAAATAGATAATGAAAAATAAACAAATAAAAATCGAACTTTCTGTCAATCTTCATCAAACAAGGCAACTGGCATTTTGATTTCAAAATGCCTTGTGAAGACGAATTATTGGCTACACAAATAAAAATGCACATATCTGCAATTCAAATATCTGATTTCAAATAATCAGCCACAGGCCAAAAATACTGGTAAGATCACTCACAGATGTTTCACAGAAATGGAGAGAAGAGAGGTCAACATACTGTAAATACATCTAGTTGTCCAATGCTTCTCTGGTCAATTTCCTCCTCAGCGGAATACATTTAGTGTAATAAATGTTTCATCTGGGAAGCTTTCCAGATTCATCATTAAAATATAAAAGTAAGCACAGTTTTTCTTTGTGGATCTTTTTTCCATCACAGTATCAATCATATCTCAGAGGCATGCTGAAATGTGTTGGTGACTACAAAAGGGTCAGAAGAGAAATGAGAATGTTAAAGAAAGAGAAATAAAAAATTAATAGAAGGGTATAGATTTTACAAAGAAAAGTCCTCACTTGTGGAATAAATTTAAGCTCTATGTCTCATTGTCATAAGCTGAATGATAGCACGATACATTAACCATGCATTTCTTTTCTGACGATGCCTTTTTTTTCTTTGACATAAGCAAAAATTATCTCTTTACTAAATTTCTATAATATTTGTGGACTATTCTCCCTTGTATTGTTAAATATTTTTTATCAGACTTTAAATTCACTGGAGCTAAGAAGCATGCTTTAGATTCTATGAATTCCTCATTGACCTAGGATGTCATAACAAAATACCTTAAACTGGATAACTTAAACACAACTCTGGAGGCTAGAAATTCATGATCAAGTGCAAGCATGGTATGGTCCTGTTGAGAGCTCTTTCCCTGGCTTGTGGCCAGCGACTCTCTCACTATCTGCTCATGTGGCTTCCTCTTTGTGTACTCCCTTTGAGAGAAGAAGCTCTCTGCCATCTCTTCTTATAAGTGCACTAATCCCATCACAAGGGTCTCATCCTCATGGCCTCATCTAAATGTAAATAGCTCTCAAAGGTTCTGTCTCCAAACACTATCACATAGGGGGTTAAGGCTTTAACATAAGAATTTGGGCAGGGGGTGGGGGACACAAACATTCAGTCCATAGCATTTGTTCCACCTAGCACAGTGTCTTGCACATTGAAAATAATCTATACGTATTAGCTCATGGACTGCACTAAGGAGAGTTAGTTTGCATGATCTTCACGATCAGAAAAAAACACATTTATCAGAAGTTTTTGACACTGGGATTTAAGAATCTGAGTGAAACCTTAAATAAGGGAGGGGAAATTTTGCTAAGAATTGAATTCAAAGGAAGACATCTTAGGAAAAAAAAAAAAAAAAACAGAGACTCAAGGGGGAGTGTAGAAGGAAACATGATAGTTATCATCCTATTATTCTGACTAAAGAATCACAACAGTCTTAAAGTCTAGAAAATTTAAATTATTTTTCTAATTGTCTAAAGCACTTTTTTTAAAAGGGAGGTACATTCATTCTGTAGAACACAAGATGATCAGTGGACATGGAAAGAAAATAATAGCACTCTTATTCATATTTTTATCTAAAAAGTTTAGAAAACAATTAACCTCCAATATTACAAGACACATCCCAAGGAAAGTATTCTACTGTGTTTTTTATAAGCATTTTGTGGTGCCTTTTTATGTTTATGTGTGCCTGGTTTTGTCAAGTGTTATGAAATAAAATATCTCAAAATGGACAAGTGCCTTTGAATAATCTCAGGTTAAGTCAGGAAAATAAAAATCACTCCAAGTATTTCCAGCAGAAATGAACTTAATTTAGGGAACTGAGTGATTACAAAACCATTAGAAGGGTGAAAAGAGCAGAATCAAGGGGAACATCACCAGTTCTAAGATGCTAATGCAGAAAATTAGGAAGCTGCTGTTGCCATACAAAGATCAGGAAATGCAGGAAACTGTGACCAAGTTTACAGTCACCACTGTTCTGTGAACCTCAGAAGGAGACAATGGTAAGAGGAGGGTATTTGGGCAGCCTTGTCATGATGCTCAGTTGCCAAAGCCCAAGGATACATCACTAAGATAGAGAAGATGGAGTGGCTTGAAACACCTTTCCACCTTCCACAGCTTCTGAAGCACATTTTTGGCAGTACATAAACTGTATCCAGAACCCTCTGGCAAGAGAGTCTGACAAAGTCTTCCAGATCCTGCAGAACAAGTGAAAACCCAGTAGGGAATGGAATGGTTGCTGGGTGTCAACATAACCTTTCCAGCCCAGAGGAAAATACAAATAACATTAGCACCAGAAACAATGAGAAAATGGCAGAGTTGACACTTGGTGTAAGTTTGCAGACACATTATAAGATCATTTTCATAAAAGAACATATATATTATAATTTGATGATATATATAAAAGTATAGATATTTTAATTGAATATATGTTTACATATATAAAAACACATATATACATGCATATATGTGTTTTGTATATTTATATTCCAATTGGATGAAAAATTGTCCCCCAAATTATAAAATTTTATAAAGTTATATTTTAAATATGAATTTATATACACTATTATTTATTTATTTATTTTTAGAGCTGGGATCTCACTCTGTTGCCCCTACTGGAGTGCCATGAAACAATCATCTCATTGCAGCATTGAACTCCTGGGCTCAAGGGATCCTTCTGCCTCAGGCTCCTAAGCAGCTCGGACTATAGGCTCACACCACACCTAGCTAAATTTTTATTTTTCTATTTTTTTAGAGACAAGCCTTGCTAAATTTCCCAGGCTGGTCTTGAACTCTGAGCCTCAAGCAATTCTGTTACCTCAACCTCCCAAGTTGCTGAGATGATAGGCACAAGCCACCATGTCAAGCTACAGGACTCCCTATTATTAATATGACTTTCACCCTAAGTTGTATACTGAGATTTTTAGCTAACAATAATGGGAATCCAGTATGCTACGGAAGACATTGAAAACTTTGCATTCAGAACATTAGAGCAATGACTATGTTATTTCATGTGATATTTAAGTAATGCAAGCCTTGATCTAGTACTTTATAGAATTTCATTAAACTTGATAAATATTTAAAAGCCTCTGTTGAAGTTTTTAAATAAATAATAAAAGGGGCCAAAAAAAAGCTACATACCATTGAGGAAACAATGCTCTTTCCCCCATGGTAAGTTTTGTAACAATAAATAGAAAGTGTGGCAATAAATTAAACATTTTCTTCAGTCAGTAAATACTGTTGGATGATACATAAAGTACCTTGCTGATCATATGTGAAAAATAAATATTATAAAATATTATGCAGCCTGAGAGGCTATACAGCTCAATAACAGTATAGATGTTTCTAGCATGTATCATATTATTTTCTAAAATCTGTGCCAACAATGAAATGGATATAGAAGTAATTATAATAAGTTATTATAAAGAGTTTCTAAAGAAGATATAGTCTGAACATTAAAAATTTCATTAATGAGGCCGGGCGCAGTGGCTCATGCCTGTAATCCCACCACTTTGGGAGGCCAAGGCTGGCAGATCATCTGTGTCAGGAGTTCGAGACCAGCCTGGCCAATATGGTGAAACCCCGTCTCTATTAATAGTACAAAAATCAGCGAGCTGAGGTGGCGGGCACCTGTTATCCCAGCTACTCGGAAGTCTGAAGTGCGAGAATAGCTTGAACCCAGGAAGCGGAGGTTGCAGTGAGCCGAGATCGCGCCACTGCACTCCAGCCTGGGCGACAGAGCGAGACTCCGTCTCAAAAAAAAAAAAAAAAAAAAAGAAATAATGTTTAAAGGAGAAAAATGTGTAAGTTTAACTGCCAATAGAGGAACTTCTCTGATGAGAATAAAAATAGCATGATTTAAAAGTTCCTCAAATAAGTATACAGAGATAGTACCGTAAGTGAAATTATCCACAGTATTACTCACAAAGGAATTACTGTAGCAAAGTGACGTAATAGAGTGTGACAGGAGAATTACTACACGCAGTTAATAAAATCCAGAGCTTTAAAATACAAGAAAACCTTTAAAATAGTTTATTATGAGATTGGGAGAGGCCGCGATCATTTTTTGAAACAAATGTAGATTTTTCTGCAGTTTTATCATGGCAGAGTGTTTTTAAAATGTTAACTTAAAATTATATTTCCTTTCTTTTTTTTTGTTTTGCCAGCATTCCAATTCTGTTGACATTGGTGGTGGTGTATAGATGTGAAATAGCAAATAAAAATATGAATTTCATGTAAACACATCTCACTGGGCCCCTCAAAATAAGGAAAATGTTTTAACAATGAATAAGAAATTAACTGCGTTTCAAAATAAATACATGTTATAGAAGAACACTTTGGAATCAGTGTTTGAAAATTTTTCATCAATTATGTTACTTTTTGCCCAAAACAAAATATGAGAACTATAAATATCCTTATCAGTATACTTTTAAGAAACTTGGAAAATTTTCATAGCTTACTTTTAAAAAATAAAAATAAAGTACTTTATAGCATTTTGATATCAAGAATTGTTATCCAGAAAAATGAAAAATATGTAAGGAATTCTTAAGAAAAATCGTATGATATTAAAAAATAAATACTTCGGTTTGATAAGAATAATTATATTCTTTGACTTCTATCTATTTGAAAAGTATTTTTAAATCCTTAATGATCATTAAGTATCAAAATAATCTAAACTTACACCTTTAAATCCCTGCCTTACAAAAGGTTGAGAGCTTAAAAATTATTGATTGCATTTAATCACACTACTTTGTAATGTTTTATTTAGAACACAAATTGTTGAATTAAAATATAAAATATTGTTATTTTATTTCTTATCTCATTTTAAAATTTCTATGGCTGTGTATTTTTTGCGATGTAAAATTACATAATAAATTAAGACAGTGTATTCATTATCTCCTGCTACATAAAAAAATTACTCGATAACAGTGGCTTAAAGCAGCAAATATTTATTTTTCACAGTTTCTGTGGATGAGGAAGGCAAGCACAGCTTCACTGAGTGACTCTGACTCAGGGTCTTTCATGAGGTGAAACTCAGCTGTTAGCAAAGGCCGCAGTCTTCTTGAAAATTAACATGAGCTGAAAGATCTGCTTCTAAACTCTCTCACGTGGGTTTTTGTAGGTTTCAGATTCTCAACCGTTCTGCTAGGCTGAGGTCTCAACTCCTTGCCATGCTACATGGGCTTTCTATGGGCTGCTCACATTGTGGCAGCTGGCTTCCCTCAGAGTGAGAAAATGGGAAAGGATGCCCGTGATGGAAGTCACTGTGTTTTCACACCCTAATCTCAAAGCGACATCCCACAACTTTGCTACATTTATTAAAACTGCATCATTAGGTTCAACCCATGTTCTGGAAAGAGGAACAGACAATGGCATGAACACCAGAAGGTGGATAGCACTGAGGGGCACCTTAGAGGTTGCCTACCTCTTACAGAAATGCACATGTACAGTTTGTAGGGAGATAAATATGTGAATATTGAGTTGCCGAGTTTTCTGTTTGGGAAAATGAAAAAAGTTCTGGCAATAAAAAGTGATGATTTCACAAGACCTTGCGAATATACTAAATGCCAAGGAATTGTACACCTAAAACGGTTAAATGGTAAATTTTATGTTATGTATATTTACCTTAATAAAAAGTTCAAGCAATTTGTTACAGAATTGGCTTTCAATTTAAAAAAATCTGTCAACGGTGAGCCACAAGAAAAGATCAGATTCTTTAAAAAAATCACAAAATGTTAAATGGTTGAGGCAACAAACATTTTGGATTTAGGTGAAATCTACAATTATTTTTAACTCATAAAGAGGAGAATAAAAAGGGGTGATGATCAGATAAAAGCTGGGATGAATCTTTCAATTATTTAGCCTTTTCTAATATGTCTTATAAATCCTGCATTCAAGAGGTAAGTGAATTGTGTATGTTATTCCAGAGCAGGCATTTAAACTGAATTCAATGGCATTTATTAACCACCCTCTCCCGCTCTAGTACAAACATTTCTTATTCTATTTTTCTTTCAAACAGCAGAACCGTCATGAAAGACTTTATCCAAACTGGAAGTCTCAGCATCATCAGTGACTTCTCGTTCTCAACAACCTATTGGCCACTAGGGGTTGCCAGTCTTGCCTTCTGAACATTTTTCAAATCCTATGCCTTCATTTTTCACCCCAAACATGAATGCCCTAGTACAGGCTCTTATCTTTTCCCTACCGGGCTTAGTAAAAACTATTGTGACTGGATTTTCCACATCTCCATTCTGTTCTCCCTCTAGCAGTCATTCTTCACACTGTTGCAGAGTAATTTTTTTTTTCTGTTCTTATATGTGATCTGGTTACTTTATTTAAAAAAATAAGGATATCTTTGTAGACAAATACTAAAATACTTTGAATAACATACAAAACCCTTCATAGTTTAAGCTCGCTCTCTTTTTCAGCCTCATTATATTCTAATTCAACCATATCTTAACTTCTAGCTAATCGTACTACATCTCTTTTTTTTTCCAGCTTGTTGCTCCTTCTCTCTCTCTGTTTTCTTTTCCTTTTTGTGGGGGATGGGAGGTTGGGGGGATGGGATGCATCTGATTACGTGGTGAGAATATGCATATGTTTGTCTTTCCTACTTGTCCAGGACTTCTTAGAAGCCTTATTTATTTTTGATACTCAGGGATTAGACCCAGTCCTAATTCCTGACATTTAGCTACAATCAATGATTGTTGTTAAATTTGAAAATGAGTGAATGAATAAATTATGTAATAAAAGAGATATGAACTTCAGACAGGATATTATATTAAATGACTTCTGAGGTCACTTCCATGCTTTCTATCCTATTACTGTTTTGGTTACCTTTTAGTGGTAATGTGTGGGAAATAAAGAGCTGTTTGGGAAAGCAAAGCCTTTTCTCACTCTGCTAATAAAGACATACCCAAGACATACCCAAAGACATGCCCAGTAAATTACCCAAGACTAGGTAATTTATAAAGGAAGGAGGTTTAATTGACTCACAGTTCTGCATGGCCGCGGAGGCTTCAGGAAACTTACAGCCATGGCAGAAGGGGCCGCAAACATGTCCTTCTTTAAATGGTAGCCGCAAGTAGAAGTATAAGCAAAGAGGGGCAAATCCCTTTATAAAACCATCAGATCTCGTGACAACTCACTCACTATCATGAGAATAGCACTCAGGTAACATCCCCCATGATTAAATTACCTGTCACAGGGTCCCTCCCATGACACATGGGGGTTATGCAGACTACAATTCAAGATGAGATTTGGGTGAGGACACAAGCAAAACATATCAGCATATTATAATAGGATTTAAGAAAACTTACTCTTCTGTTATCATTGCAACTATTAGTACTCTTTAAATGAGTTTCTCTTTCTCCCTCTTTTGCTTGTAAAACATTTTAATATTTATTTTCTATTGAACTTCGTGACAATTTTATTAGATGATATATCAAAGAATCTGTTCTTGTCCTGGAGCAGCTTTTGCTTCCTCCAACCTTGGATGAGTCACTTTGAAGAATAAAGATGATTATGCAAATTTAAAGTATGATTTTTATGTAATTCTGAAGCTTCTTCAGATCCGCCCCCATATTTTGTTGAGCCTTACCTATTAACTAGCTTTTATAGAGAGACACTTCTATGATATTCGCCTTGTTGTTGAGATGATATTCGCCTTGTTGTTGAGGTGTTTGGTATACAATTCAGGACAAAATATTTTATAGACTCTATTATTAAAACCTTACTATAATAATGTTTTACTGTTCTAAATAATAGAAACTTATTCATTATTGCTCCTGACCTTTGATTTTGTTTATAGGGACTTATAATTTTAGAATTTTTAAAAAAGATGTTATTAACCTTGCAACTTTTTGTTTCTCATGCCAGATATTTATTGAAATGAGCCTGTGGGTTTAATGAGTAATGTACTATTAAACCTGGGGATTTAATGAGTAATGTACTATTTCATTTCAGAGTATATATGTAGGTGTTGCTTTTCTGAATGAATATAGTCAAGCAAATGCTCAGGGTCATTGTGGATCCTACTATGCAGACATGAGAACTTTCTAGCCCTAATGCTGGTATATTTGAAGACATTTAAATGGTATTTAGTCCATGAACTGCTCTGAAAGCTAGCTGCCAATAAATGACTCTTTAAAAGTTCTAAAATTATAATACCTGCAATAATCCACAATCCAAAAAGAGTTATGATAAGTAATTTAGTCCAAACAAAATGATGAAGATATCCTATACCTTTTCTTTAATGTTTAATTTCCTAATAAATATTATTACGTAATTGTTTTGTCAAACATAAAATACTGTAAAAATGGATGATCACAAGTCTTGGTTCATACTTAGGTGGTAATATCTTCCCTCCACCATAAAGCAAATGAACAAGGCCAGATTTATGGAATTGGAAATTGAATTTCCTAGTTTATTCAGAGCCCAACCAACAGCTCTGCATGACCCCTAATGCTATCTAGTTAAAATGTCATGGCCTGGAAATGAAAGAGCATGATCTTGAAAAAACAGTTTCCCAGTGTAAAATTTTGTTGTTGTTGTTGTTTTGTTTAGTTTCTAGGGTTTCTTCCTAAGATCCAGAAAGAGTTGGCAGTGAAGAGAAGGAACCGATGACAAAGCACTGAGGAACAGTCAAAAAGTGACCATTACTCTACTAAGAGATGGCCTATGATTTGCTTTCATTTCTGCTTTGCACTCAAAGTGGATCCAGTAGCCTTAGAAAGGTTCAAGAGCCACAGGTAATGGCCATTGAAAGTATGCCAAAGGGAAAGTCTCCTCACTGCATTAACCCACAACCTCCCCTAGAAAGGAGGTTATGCAGGGCATAGAGGTCCAAGTGATTTAGAAGGAGCACCTAGAGTGTCTGCTAAAGTTACAGAGCCTAAAACCCTTGTCTTCCACATAACCATCTTCCCATTTTCCTTAGGAATCATGTAGAAAAACTCTCAAAAGGCTAGAAAAGTTCAATGAAATCTGAAAACCAGAGCTCACATTTTTAGTTAAGTATTATAATAAACTAATATACTTTCTAGGGAGAAAAAGCATTCTTATATGGAGAGTTTTAAAAAGTTAGGCAAATATGAGAATCGTGATAAAATATTGTTATTTACCCAAAGTATCATCTGCTGAACATTTTTTTTCTAAAAGCAGGAGCTCTCCCCACTGGAGAGTATGTTTACAGATCAGGTTGTAATATCATAAAGGCATCAGAAACTCAGAAACACAGAGAGTATCTCTGAACCGATTAGATTAGCCTGAGCTCTTTCCACATGTGATGGGAGATGATCTAATTGGCTTGTGCAGTAAGTAAGTTAGCCTGAGTGTTTAAATATAATACATGTATGTTTACAGTACTAAAACACATTAGAAGTAGTTTCATTTACTCTCTCTCTCTCTTTTTTGGTATTAGTCCTACTAGACAAAGCTTTTCACAGTGTTTCCCATGACAAGAGGGAACATTTGGGGATTTGTTACAGCCTTCTAAGGATTTTCCTCCATCAGCTATCTTCAAATGCCATTTTAAGAGAAGAGGGGTACTTTCTGAGTCTATATTTACCTTAACTGTTTTCTGTGGTTGGTTTCCCACATGAGAGAAATGCAGTCCACTCTTAACAGTGTGTTCAATTGTGTTGAAAACTGTATCATATTCCTTCTACCCAGTCTTGATTTCTGTCTGAAATATAAGCAGTTGAAACAGTAATAAGAAAAAAGATTCAGAGTGTCTGAAAAAACATTTTATTTTCATTACTCATTTCAAGGTACTGTTTCTAGCTATTAAATTGTGTAATTCTCTGAACACATTGAATATATATTGCTAGAAGCAGAAAGAATGTAATTACTTGAATGTTACATTTATTAATAGGATACTTCACTTAGATTTTATATTCTGAGGATTATTTATAGATGTCAGTAGCAAGATTGCTAAATAAACAATTTGGATCACAAAATAACTATTTCTAATTGCTTAATAATTTCTTTTGTAGTATTCATGGAGCTAACAAATCTAGGCAAATGTGAGAAATTAAATTGATAATAAAGACAACATCTCATTGCAACAAAGATTGAAGAGCAATCAAGGTACATATATATATATATATAAAACATTGCATCAATTACTCTTATAACTAAGACCTGCCTGAGTCACTTTTGTTTTTCATCTAAAATTGAATAACTCTCACTATATATCACTTACCATTCAGTTTCTGTTCATTCAGTAACCACTTGCAGAGTACATACTCCATGCTGAACACATATTTAACTACCCAGGGTCTTAAAAAGAGTATAGCATTGGTAGTCAGGTAAATTGGACACCTTCATTAATACTTAAAATCTCTTTGTCTTTGAGCACTCATTAACATGGTTTTGAAACTTCATAGTTAACCATTTTTATTAAACACACACAGCTTTTAATAGTCAATTACACAATAATTATACAAAACAATACACCAGAGGAAACACAAATGCTATATTCACAGTGGAATTCATACCATTTCATTTTGATTTATAAAAAGGAGGTATGCTTGTAAAGACGCAAAATCCTTGTTCTTTGGACATTACCTCATGTTCTTCATTCTCAGCTCTACTTAAAAGGAGAAAAATGTGTCAGTAACCACATTACTGTTGTCTTCTAGAAATCTGAATTCCGGAAGAGTATTCGTTTTTAGTGCCTATAGATTTGTTGTTTAATTCAATTCTATTATTTCCTTAGGCCGTAAAATGACCTATATAAGGCCATGTGGTTTATTTCAACTCAATTAACATGGGAAAACCTACTCTGTTGTTACATAGTGTGATGCCTATGTGATCTAGGTGAATTTTTGCCCTGTCTTAACTCTGGTTATCTTCAGGAAATGGGAAGCCTGACGTCAAAAGTTTCCCCTCATGACCAAACTAGTTAAAACAGGTGGGATCCAAGATGGAAGCTCAGTTGACCTCTGAAGAACCTCTAACTTCATTATAATCTAATTTCTATGCTAAATGATACTCCCACCAGTGCCACGACAGTTGACAATCATGATGTCAAAGAAAGTGTAAAAGGACAAAAAGAAGGCAGCACTCTGGTTTCAAGAAGTTCTTTGCCCAGTCCCAGAAATGACATAAATATTTATCCCTTTGCTTTTAATGCACTAGTCTGTCATTAAAGATGCCCTATATCTGTGACATCCCAGGTCTCATGAGCTGAGAAATTGATGTGTGAGCCAAACTCCCACTTCTTGAATCCATGGCCATCACCTAAAGTCTATACTGCTTGATGCTTACTTTTAGTTTTGTGTATTGGCTTCACAGCACAAAACAAGAAAAGCCCCACATTTTGCGGATTCTGGCTTTGATACCTACCTGTTATGACCTGAATTGTGTTCACCACTACAATTTCATTGGTTGAATCCCTAACCCCCAATGTGGTTGTATGTGGAGATGGGGCCTTTGAGGAGGTAATTAAGGTCAAAAGAGTACAGCTGTAATCCAACAGAACTGGTGTACTCATAAGAAGACGAAGAGCCACCAGAGCTTGAGCCCTCTCTCCACGTGCACACACAGAGGAAATGCCATGTGAAGAAGCAGAGAGAAGGTGGCTGTCAACAAGCCAAAAAGAGCCCTCATACAAATCATGTTGGCAATTTGATATTGATGTTCCAGCCTTCAGAACTGTGAGAAAACAAAGGGTTGTTGTTTAAGCCACCCAGTCTGTGGTATTTTACGGCAGCCCAAGCAGACTAATACATTACCCAGGATCCTTGGCTCCCAAGAAGCCGTATGGGAGAAAATCATGACAACCCAGAGTGATTGGATCATCAGTAGGAGCAGGGTCAACAAGAATCCAGCCAGTGTTATCTGGTTGAGTGTATAAGTTCAGGTTTTCTGAGACACTGACTGCAAGATAGAATTAGATGTGAATGAGATACATTGAGGCGAAAACCTATGAAGGATAATGAAAAGAGGGAGCAGGAGTAGGTAGGTAGAGTTCTTGAGGACTGACAATGTGTGAAAAGAGAAAAAATGATTAAATAATTAGGTAAGAAGAGTTCCAAACTGCAAAGGTAACTCCAAGACTTTCTTGGAGCTGATGGGAAGGTCCAGAGCAAAGATTGCCAGTCCAAGAAATTCTACATCAGGACAGATTGGCCCAGCACTAGAGCCCCTACTGTGCTCATTCATTTGTGGGGAGTAGCCCAGAACAGATACGGTCTTGGCATGAACACTGACATGGACCTGAAAATGCAGCAGCTGGAAGTTTCTACCCTTGAAAGTTTCCAACACCTGGCTTCCTCCCAGCAGGTTCCTTTGAGGAGTGGTCAAATAGGCCACCACTAAGGTCAGCATGTCAGTGGATCAAGGCAAAAACAGGTCTTTAACTTGAATAACCTGGTTCCTTTCCAGTTTCATACATTACTAAGATTTGAGGCCAAGGAATGGGATAGAAGTTAGGTGTGCTACACAGAGAGTTGCAGGCTTTGGTCTAGGTGGAAAAGCTACCTAGCACACGAGTTTAGTGCAAGATATTTCTAGAGATTTGAAATTAAACAATAATTTTTGCTTTTCCTCTGCTTCTTGTGATTTGCTGAAAACCCGATTAATGTGATTCATTCTGCCATGGTTGACAATTCAAAGTAAACTTATTTGCAAATAACATGATAACATAGTTCTTGGGATGTGAAGCCATCTGTTCTCATCACAAAACTTGTGCTCGCTAAGTTCTTAGACTTTCACATGAGGTTTTAAGGACCTTTAAAGTGAGCATCCGTGCTCCCCTGATTCCAATAATCTGATCGGACTCCTCTCAGTCTATGAAATGAAATATATCAGGAAGTGTAGTTAGCAAAATTTTCTGTGATAGGCATGAAATTAGCCCTAAACTCTTCAGAAAGTGGGTTAGTAACATCAGTTTAGCACCAGTCTTCTGAGTGGAATGACATGTGTCACTGGCAAGTGGCAAATGTTGGCCCTGGACACTGGCCCTGTTATAAAGAAGCTTCTCTGTAGGACGAGCTCAGTCGTCCTTAGCTCAGTCAAAACAGCTTCCACAGAGGACCTTCTTTTCTAATTTTGGACTCTTCTTTGTGGGAGAAGATAATGAGAAATAGAAAATATAACAGCCTTGGGCACTACGTTATTTCTATATTTGTGAACAGCTAGAGTATCCTTTATCCAAAATGCTTGAGACCAAAAGTGTTTTGGATTTCAGACTTTTTTAGAGTTTTGAATATTTGCAAATATATAATGAAATATCTTAAGGATGGGACCCAAGTCTAAACATGAAATTCATTTATGCTTCATATATATCTTATACACAAAGAAAATTTTGTACAATATTTTTAATAATTTTATGCCTGAAACAAAATTTGTATACATTGAGCCATCAGAAATAAAGGTGTCAATCTCAGCCACTCATGTGGACAATCTGTGGTTTGTCCTACCTCTGAATTTATATGCTGCCAATTAGCATTTTAGCTATGACCCATCACATGAGATCGGGTGTGAAATTTCCCACTTGTGGTGTCATGTCAGCACTCAAAATGTTTAGGATTTTACAGCATTTTCAATTTCAGATTTTCAAACTAGGGATGCTTAACCTGTATTATAGATGCTTTAATCCATGCATGACCCTGAATGCCTTTAACTACTACCACCAAAGAATAGTTGTGAGGAATTGAAAGCTATTTTGGCCAGAAGGCTACAGGGGCTTGTAAAAAATGAGGAATTTTCATGAGATTATGACCCTACTGGCATGTTTCACAACCTTCTTGGTGGTGCTGATCAGACAAAGAGAGGAAGCAAAAGTCTCTTATGGAGTGAACTTTTGCTGTTTAAATATGCCATGGGTCTAAAATATGTTGCTTATACCTAGCTGCAAAAGTTCAGTGGATTGTAATGGAATGGTGAGCATACCAAAAGTTTTCCTAATTTTTTTCTAAGTTGTACTACAGTACTTGTTTATAGTTCCATGCCAGAAGACAATATAAAACAGACTTTACTTTTCTATCAGACTAATATACTTATTACTAAGAGCAAAGAAAAATACACAACAAAATCATTATACAACTCAAAGTTATTTCCTTATTAGTATGGAGCAATATTTCATAGGCAAAAAAAAAAGAGGATTAAATGGATGGTGAAAAGGATCTGACTGCCTTGATGAAATGTTTTACATATTTTATGCATTTCAAAAGCTCAGCTAATACTTTATTTTCATGGAATATTTTGTTTTATTAACAAAGATATGTTTCTCTGTGCTTTACGTTTCAGCAATAGCCCAGCCTTTATAAGTCAATCTTCAACTACAGTTTAATTAAATAACTGAGGAAAAAAATAACAGCACTGAGGGATTTTGCTTTGTTTTCTAATTGTGCTGAAAGGGCACAACAATTCCCAGGTACTCCTGAGTCCCTAGCTGAGCAGTACTCTTAATCCTAATCTGATGCTGCAATCCTAGTCCCAGGTGAACAGCTTCCAAACAAACACATGCACAAATCTCTCAGTATCAATTATTTTTATTAACATTAGCACTTTTATACCAATACTGCAATATATTGGGTTTTATACAATATAAAGGTTTTATTACTCATAGTACACATCTTTTATTTCTTTTGAGAATCAAGGTAAATAATCCTAGCTCATGGCATGGGATCCTGAGAGAGGCTGGTTCTTATCTGATTCTGCATTCATTGGGAAAATCACTTTTTTTCTCAACTGAAAAAGAGGCATAAGGGATAATATCTCATTTCATAGAGATGCTTTGTGTAGATGTAAAGGAAATAACAAATATAAAACTATTAAACTGTGGCCAGCTACATGGCAGCAAGAGGTAGCTTCTTGCTGCTGAAGTCCCCTTGCACGTGGAACACCCAGGGAGGCCCCAGAAGAGTTGACACTGACAATGCCCACCCACCTTGATGGTGGAGACGGGATTAGCCACCTCTGCTTGGGGTTCAGGAGCATTCTATCTTAGCACTCACCCCACCATCTTATTCTACTTGGTGAAATATCACTAATTTTGTTTAAAGGAAGAAACTATTTGGAAGAAAATCCATCACCAAATGGATATATGCCAGCACCACTGAAGGAAGAATCTCCCGTGAAATCCACATGGTGGGGCAGAGGCTCTGAGGAACCAATTAGCTCTTCCAGAAAGATCCACACTGGCACATACCTAGGCCCCACCAGACCACAAGGTAAGATGTGAGCCAACTCCTCCAGACACTACAGGCCTTTACGCTTCCTATTCAGTGCAAACTCCTTCAGATAGATAGATAGATAGATAGATAGATAGATAGATAGATAGATAGATAGAT